>NC_056727.1:242590284-242647784 GCF_019279795.1 Protopterus annectens
AGTAATAGTCAACACAATCCATAATTAGTTATAACAGCATGCATAGACATTCACATTAACCCAAAACACCAGATTTGGAACAGTTGCATAGCAAACAGTACACATGCATGTATGGAACCACAGTGGTCATTACAATGGCATGCAGGTTACATTGATAGCAACAGGCCACCAATGATAGTATTTCAACATGGAACATTAATAGAAACACATTTCAATATTTATTGAACAATAGGATGTATGTCCCAACAGTAGGTTTGGTTTAAACATACCCATTGATTTGTGTATTGTGTCTGCAAAAAATACAGCAATTTAAGTCACAGCAGATTGTTCTATTTGGATATTGCTGTCTATTCCTTCAGTGTTTTCTGTCTATGTCTCTCTTGGTTGTACAATCTGACCCTGTAATTACAACAGTCTTACACAGACATTCCTAGACATATTTTTATGTAGCACAGTGTGAGAAACAGTGGTTGACACAACAGTACCATTCTGATATCAGATGTTGCTGAATGCTACATGTCAGGCCATACTATACCATAGTGAACACTAACAGTCCAGGATTTAAATCTTTATTGGCAGGCACAGTTTACTTATCTAACAAACCTGTGGAGGGAATGTTTTTTAACACTAGCTGACTGCTTCTACACATAGTCCCATATTACAGGTTAATAGTATGCACATACCTCTCAACCTCTTAATGCACACACTCTGGACAAAGTTTGACAACATGGGGGTACAAATAGGGACATGGTTTGAATATTGCTGTCATAAACTTGGAGAGTTGCTAGAGTTACAGGATTTGTTTTAATATACATTTTCTGAAGGTTTTGAGGTCTGAAAATCAAATCTATATCATTATTTTATGACTACAATTCTGAGATCATCCCACTGATTTGCCAGGAGGACAGAGAAAAAGGCAGAAAATATGAGCCAATTATCTGGACATTCTGAAAAATGTGTACAGTTGAGAGGCATGATTATGCATACAGCTTACTACCACTCCCAGGATTTGAACCATGGCTGTGTCTGCTAAAATACAACAATTTAAGTCACAGCAGAGTGTGGTATTTGGATATTGCTGTCTATTTCTTCAGTGTTTTCTAAGTCCCTCTTGGTTGTACAGTCTGATCTTGTACTTACAACAGGCTTATACAGACATTCCTAGACATTTTTTATGTAGCACAGTGTGGGTAACAGTGGTTAACACAACATTACTATTCAGAGAATGCAACAATAAATGCCATACAATACCACAGTAAACACAACCAGTCCAGGATTTAGAGCTTTATTGACAGACAGTTACAGTTTTATTTAAATATGACCTATATTGGACTATTACTGTCATATTGTCTGGTTTATTCAGTACAACCCATACACAAGTTTTTATACTGCCAGGTGACTTTCTATATATTTATTTGGTATGACTACTACAAGCAGGATTGTTACTCACCAGCCTTGCCACGCAGCCTTTGCAGCCTACTAGCATGGGCTTCCTGATTCACAGCCTGCTCAGCTGCAGCTGTAAAGGGAATAGAGAAATATTTAGGCATACCTATCCATCATATACACAGGCTGGACATTAGTATACAGTTATTAGTATGAGTACTTACACACTGCTGGGACATCACCTTCGCCTTTCCTGTAAGTCATCTAGTCCAGATACAGATTTGCTGTATCCAGGACTGTTTGTAAGCTTCTGAGCCCCCAAGTCTTTCTGTGTTTGAGGGAAGCCTTCTAGCTTAACTTTGTTTCTTAGAACTAGCCAGTTTTCTAGTTTTAGCAATCAAATCTGTTTCTTTGAGCTCAGCACTTGTTCAAAACTCATTGTAAGCACTAAATAAGCTACAAATTACTACAGCACTCAACTTTCCTCACTTGTCTAGAGGAAAACAGTTTTTATTACTTAATAAATAAGCACCTATCCAGGCATGTCTAAGGGTCAGCTCCTGGTGTTTTCTCCTGTCTACCTGAAGAATCAGGGCATCTTGGGGCAATGCAGCAATTGCCTCATGTACACAGACAACCCTCTCATCCTACCACTCAACACTACAACCTGTGAGAGATGCACTTATATAGACAAACTGGAAGCAAAGCTCTCTTTACCCAAGACTGGACTAGACAGTCAAGGGGAGAAGGTAAACACTTGCACCACACCACACTCATCACATGTTGTTGTTTTTCTTTTGGCTTTTCCCGGTAAAGGATCGCCACAGCGGAACTCCGGTCCGCTAATGATTGGCAGTAGATTTTTACGGTGCCGAGGTGCCAGCTCGACGCCCAACCTTCAACGAAGGCACGCCCATTCACTCATATCTTTCAAACACTACTCAACCGCGGGGAGGACACGCAGACTCCACACAAAAGGCACTCCAGACAAAAATTGAACAGGAGAGCTTCTTGCTGTGAGGCGACAATGCTACCACTGCACCACCGCGGCTGTGTAGTTTTGTTGAAAAAGTATGTCGACAAAACAGCTGTATTACACTTTATTTAAGAGCACCTAGATATACATATGTGTGTATAAACATATAAATGTAGGGTTGTTCTAAGAATCTAGCTACTTTTTATGGCCTGTTTTTTTCACTGTTATTGTAGTGTGCTTTTCATCTCTCTGTTCTATATTTACTATGTTTACTCAGTACTGTTTTGTCAGTAAAAATGCATGTTTTGTGATATTACACATCATTATAGTTGCACTTATTTTGATTTCTGTAACTGTGGAGCTTTTTCTTTGGACCTCCACTCAAAAGGGGTATACTACCCAGTAGAACATTCCTAGTAAAATAGATAAAATAAAATAAACGTGTTTGAAGAAAATATTTTGAAGTCATACTCATGAATATTCGAAGATCTAGTAGGCATTTTATTCAACTGTATACTGCCTCTAGAGTATCACCAAATAATGCTGTATTTTGCGCTTGCTTGTGCAAGCTACCACAAAGTTTGTGCACCTAGTGATGTAAGGGATGAATGAATGGATCTGGGTTGTTAGTGGAGTGGTCAGGATGTGAAAAGATATATAAAAAAGTTAGTGGTTAGATGTAGTATATATGCTAAATGGACAGGTACACAAGGCTCTCTTGGGGGGGGGGGAGGGGGATAAATAAAAAAATAAGAATTACCTGGGTGGTAATTAATAAAACAGTGAAATTTTGGTGAAGGCATCAGGAAAATTTCTGCATGGCCGAAACAGGAGTAGCTCCTATCATAGCCATAAGACACAGAGCCACCAATCATGACAGAAAAAGATCTTGCTGAGAAAGTTATATTCTGAAATGCATTTCACTGAAGTCCAACTATCTAGAAAAAAGTATACCAGATTTATCACTGTAAAAAAGATAAGCATTAGTAAGTGCTTATAAAAAGCTAGACCAATATTTCCTCCATCAAATAAAGTAATGTTGAAAGACAAGAAAGCAAAACTGCATATAAATATGCTTTAGGAGCTAGCAAATGCAATATGAATGAAGCTGATGACCTTAACATATTAGTCCCCATTAGTTTCAGAAGTGCATGCACATAAACCAAATGCAGATTCAACAAATGTCAAAATGAAAGAACTATCACAAGTAATTCAGATAAAGATTCAAATTATAAGTCAGATTTCACATAGTCCCTCAAAACCTACACCACCAAAACACACACACACAGAAACACAAAACACACACCTAGATTCACGGAGGCTTTCAAAAAAATCTACTCAAGCAACAGGGACCTCCAAAGCAGAAACGCAGGCAACCTCCACCCCCCAACACAACCCAAATGACACATAGCCCACAAACTCAGTGTGCCACTCAACCACAGCCCATAAGGCATAGCAATGTACCCAACACTCTAGTCATAGGTTACTCTATAGTCAGGCACACTGATGTTCCACTCACCAGGCTAAATAAGGAGAAAATTACTGTCATCTGTCTGTCAGGCACCAGGATCCACCACATAATGCATGCACTCAGGTCACTCCACAAGTACAAATATGATTCTGTCATTGTCCATGTTGGTGTGAATGATCTGAGATGTACCTCCCTGGACTACATGAACAAAGACATGGAGGAGCTGTTCGATCTTGTAACCCAGGCAGGTATGACCCTAGCCCTGAGTAGCATCCTGCCATCACCCAGAATGATACCACAGTACAAGGGCAAATGATTGACTTCAACAATTGGCTAAGCTTCTGGTGTCATTCTAAGAGGATCCAGTATCTGTCTGCCTGGGATGACATGATTGACAATCCACGATGCTTTGTCAGAGATTGCCTGCACCAGTCACCCATGGGATTCCGGATACTGGCTAAGGCTCTTGCCACACCTATAATGCCTTTTTTAGGCAAGATTCAAATGACAAATTCACCACTGTAACAGGTACAAGCAAGCAAAATCTGAGGGTAATACTACTCAGAATGCACTCACTTGAGGCACTCCTTAAAATGGAGAACATCGACATCTGTGCAGTGACAGAGACCTGGTTCAAGGCTCCAGAGAGCACCCCTGCATTACCAGGCTATAATTCATACCACACCTTCGGCCACCTAACCTGGACCGAAGTACTAAAGGTGGAGGCATGTCCATATTCATTAAGGATATCCACACCTCCAGGCTAGTTGCTCAGCATAATGCATCCGAGATTATCCAAGTGCAACTAACTCTGAGCAAAACCGCAATCCAAATTGTAGCTTGCTACAGATCCCCCACCATGCCCCAGGATTCCCACTCCTCATTTCTTGATACACTGGAAAATATTAGGGTACAACCTAACACCCTAATAATGGGTGATTTCAACTACCCCAACATTAACTGGGAAAACTACTCATGTACCAACTCTTGTGCTCAACGTTTTCTGGAATTCATAAATTCCAACGCCTTTGATCAACTTATCCACACCCCCACCAGGGGCAGCAATATCCTAGACCTGGTCATTACCAACATGGGCAACCGGTGTTCCACACCAGAGGTGAATTCCTCATTTGTCAGATCCGACCACAAGCAAATCACCCTAGACATCCACACCCCCACCCCCCATTAGGGAAACCACCATAAAAAACATTTCCAAAGCCAACTTCACACTTCTTAAGACAGAAGTGGCAAACGTCATGACACCCATGCTGATGGACAATAGAGGTACAACTGCTGAATCTTATACAACTGGACTTTATAAGCACTTACACGAGGGCATGGATCGTGAAATCCCTAACAGAACCGAGATACTGTCCTCCAAAAAAAGGATACCAATCTGGTGGTCCCCTGCCATAAACAAACTCTACAACAGAAGAAAGAAACTGTCGCAAAAAAGACTAATATCCCATGATTGGAGGAACTCTGTGGTCAGCCTCAGTAAGAAGCTGAGATCCCTCATAAAATCCTTCAACGTTAGTTACAAAAACAAAACCACCACTGATTCTAAAGACAACCACAAAGCATTCTATAGCTATGTCAAGAATTTCAATGGCAACACTCAGATCTGCTATGAGTTACAGCACAATGACACTAAATATACAGAACCAACTGATATTGCCAACATCCTGTCAGATAGGTTCAGTGCTAACATTACCCCTCTCTCATCCCCTAAAGGGCCCATCTCTATACCGGAAGAATGCAAAGTTCCTGTAATCATGGCTGCACAGGTAAAAAACACACTCTCCAAAGCCAAGAACACAGCATCCATGGGACCTGACAACATCCAAGGCTGCGTTCTACATGAACTACAGAACAAACTGGTACCCCCACCTAGGTAACATGTTCAATCATAGCCTCACCTCAGGCTTTGTGCCCACTGAATGGCGCACAGCAATGGTTATCCCACTCCACAAAGGGGGAGCCACCATGGACCCCGGGAACTACTGCCCCATTAGCCTGATGAGCCTAGTCTGCAAGGCTATGGAACATATCATCATGGAACTTATAAATAATGACATTGGTAATCTCCAAACTCTGGACCCTACGCAGTTCAGGTTTGTAAAAGGCAGATCATGTCTCCTAAACCTGATAGACTTCTTTGAAGCGGTCACCAAAGCTGTAGATGAGGGTAAGGTGGTACACACAGCCCATCTAGATCTTGCCAAGGCTTTCAACACCATCCCCCACTCTGGAATTATAGATAAACACATTAACCTAGATATAAATCCCTATGTCACAAGATGGGTTGCCAACTGGCTCACTGACAGAACCTACTCTGTGAAAGTAGCAGACTCTAAATCCAACTTCAGACCAGTGACAAGTGGAGTACCACAGGGTTAAGTCCTAGGTCCTCTCCTGTTTGGCATCTACGTCTCTGAAGTACAGGCTAACACAGAAGGTGTTTGGCTAACAATGTTCGCAGATGGCTGCAAACTAGGAGCCATAATCAAAACTCCTAACGATGTGGACATCCTACAAAAGGGCCTCACTGAGACAGATGCCTGGTGTCAGAGCCATGGCCACAAGCTCAATGCCAAAAAGTGCATTGTCATCCCTTTTGGTAAAAACTCTGTACCCATGAACTGCCACATAGGCGGTAGTCTACTTAACACCGAAAGTGTGATAAGAGACCTTGGGACACAGGTGGATATAGTCTCTCCTTTGATAATCACACTGCCATAGTAGTCTGGAAATCCTTCTACGTGGCACACCTCATCATAAAAGGTTTCTCATCCAGGAAAAAAAGAGGTCACTGTTCCCCTCTACTCATCACTCATTAGACCCATTATAGAGTACAATGCCCCTTTTGGTAGGTACCTCACAAGACATCTACAACAACTGGAAAGGCCACAGAAATACCTCACAAAGAGGATTACCGGCCTCAAACAGATGCCCTATGCAGACTGTCTAAAAAAACTCCAGCTTTACTCTGTCACATATCGCCTACTCAGAGGCAATCTCTGCCTAACATACAAAGCTATGTCAAACCCAGAGCTGTTGGACATGCTCCACTTAAAGAAATCCCAATTCCTCCAAGCTACACGTGCTAGGGACCTAAACCTTGCCACCACAATAAACAGAACATGCTGGAGGGATAGATTCCTGTCCCAGAGACTTCCCATACTCTGGAATAAACTACCTATCTATATCAAACAAAGCTCCTCATTAGCACTCTTCAAGAAAAATCTTGATGATTGTATGGGAGATAGGAAATTCACCCCGGGGATCACATCTGTGGCTCTGCTTGACAGGGGCATAGGAAAATAATTTTCTTGGGTGGCAAAAGCCAGGGTACTGTTTGGCTAGGCTTATATAGGGCCTAGGACCAATAGCCTAGTACCTACCTATGAACCTATGAACCTATGCCTTGCTTCTTGCACCCATTCATCCAAGAGCTCCATCTTTCTCTGCTTCAAGTCAGCATAGTGGTGCTGGACCTGCTCACCAGTTCGAGGGATAGTAGTGGCACTGGTGAGATTGTGGGTGAGACAGTCCCAGGCTTCTGCTTCATATTGGGACTCCTGGTACTGGCCCTGCAGCAATCTCTCTTCATTGTCCTTTCCCAGGAGTCTTACCATGACCTTGGACTCCTGTATGCCCCAGCGCTGTGCCTGGAAGTGCATGCCCTCACCAACTCCTGTCATACAACTCCTGTCATACTGCCTACAGTGGGAAATGGAAACCAGTTATGAGCTGTATTCCCACCTGTGGGGTTTAGATACAGACAATTTCCCACCCTTTGCCATGATTGGATGGTTTTGAATGTGCTGAGCTAAGCTAAGCTATGGGCAAACTTGCTTAGCAAAGGTCGGCAGTGCTTAAAGGGACAGGTTCAGCACTGCTTACCGATGGGCAAATCCAATTAGCTGGGCTACTTATTGCTTAGCAGTCATATTTACACAATGCTTACACCCGGTAAGCAGAGCTGTGCAATGCTTAGCATTGCTTATTTTTCATTTTATAGAAGATCTGGTGTATGGCATTGATTCATCATTCATTACGTATTATACATTTATTTACTGTCCCTGACATCCCCAATGTGCTTTCATTACATTTATTCATGTGTGACTATACTGTATGGGGCACTTGTGTTTATATGGGGGTTTCACAACTTTATTGAACTGACACCTCACATCTGGACCTAATGCAGTACTCCAGTTAGCAAATATATGTTATTTAGTAGCTAATAATAAAAAAAATGTTTATGTACTGGTTTCACATGTAAAATGCAAATTGGTTACAGTGGGGATTGAACTGGGAATGGCTGTTTGCAAAGCGTATGCTCTAATCACTACACTATTGCAATACTGCCTATGTGGGATGTCTCTTGCTATTTAACTTCTTGTGCTGTTTAAGCTGGACTAAACGTAGCTAAGCAATGGACACACCCACGCAGCTGCGCTTAAACTTTATTGCATTTATAAAAAAAAGGATTTTCGTTGTGTGATTTTATCTATACCCTTCAGAATATCTCTGCTAATGCTGAAACTGCTATTTTATCAACTTTCTGCTTTGTGGCACATTTGTCCCTTTTGGCTTTGTCCACATTCCTTACTCTGACAAGTTGGGAGGTGTGTGCTGTATGCTTATGCTACCTGTGTTATCCTAACAACTTCTGGCTTAGTAAGGACAATTGTCCCTTATGCCTTTGACCATATTTCTTAACCTGATGGGTTGGGGGTGTTACGAGCTTTCTCGTTTATTTTTAATTGCTGAAAGGCAATTCTGGAGTGCAGGGCACGTGTGTATTGTGAGAGCTCTGTCTCAGACACACCCCCTGTGCTCGTACACAGCACCATGTCCATTTTAGAGCATGACAGTGCGCCTTCATAAATATGCATGGCGCGCTGCCGTGCTGAACAGGAATGGTCCCTGCCATGCAGGAATAACTTATTCCTGCACGGCTGCTTGCTGAATCCCAGGGAGACTTTTTTCTTGTAGTTCCTGATGTAAATTTTAACATTTCCTTTGGAAGTGACAGTTCTTTTACTTGACACATTTTAAAGGATTAGTGATATTTCTGCTGAGATTTATATGTCTTTTGTTAGTTTAGATAGTCATAATCAGTGTTAAATTGGATTTAATGACCAGAACTCAGTATCTACAATGTAAAATACAAGGGAACATGAAAAGTGATAACAGTATTATATTTATAACAACATATGGGAGTAATACCTTCCACTTGTGTAGGATTACCAACAAACATTGTTTAACTTAGTAACAACATACTGAGTGTGAACTTACCACCATGACATAAGTTCAGCTTTAGAAAAAGGGGAAAAAATGACCGCTAATTATAGGGCATTTTACATGTAAAGGCATACACTTTTGAAGCAAACACAGCTCATGAGGATGTAGAACATGCATGTGTTTTTACACTGTGTAAACACATTTTATCATGTACACACTTCTCCATAACTAATGCTAAAAGAAGTTTTGAAATATACAGTAATATGATATACAATCATCAATGGATGATTCAATGGTACAGTTCATTTGTGGATCATTTTACTTAAGTCAAACCTCTCAGATGCTTAAGGACAGGAGTCATACACATCTCAGTGGCATTAGATTTAGTACGGAGGGGAGTATTCTCTATAAACACCAGCAAATGCACACCACAGGATAAGAAGCATCTGAGGAAGTGCAAAAATAAAAAAAGCAAAACCTGGAGATGTTTGAAAAGTATAAAAAAAAAATGGACATGGGAAAGAAAGAGAGATTTGATATGGTGCAATATTTATGCAAAGGAGAAAGCTACTTTAATCAATATAAAGAAGGCAGCCTCAAAGATATTCAAAGAGAAATACAGGCAAATGCATCCAGATATGGAACATTTCACAATAAAAAAATAATATCACAAAGATGGAACGTAGAAAAGAAGATTAGTAAAGTAGAAGTTAAAAAATAGAAGTTGAAGTTATGGAGTACCTGCGAAGTGAATGATTTGGTGTAGAAGGTCTAATATAGGTTATATCACAGCATGATGGAGTGAGTCCCCAAAGTAAGGAGAAACAGGAAGGTAAGGAAACATCTGAAGAGGAAATATGGACATGGGAAAGATTGATTTAATATTGTGTAATATTTATGCAAAGGAGAAAGCAAAACTAACCAATACAAAAAGACCAGCACCAAAGATATTTGAAGAGAAATGCAGGCAAAGGAATCTGGACATGGAAAACTTTACAATACAAAAAATAAGAAGACAGAAAAAAGCAGAAATGGAGATTAATAATGGAGAAGTTAAAGAAATAGAAACTGAGGTCATGGAGAACCTGCAAATGAAGGATTCCATGTAGAAAATTGAATGCAGAAAGTACCACAACAGGATAGAGCAATGGATAACAAAATTAAGGGGAAATGAGTAGAACAGGAAGCAACTGGTGAGGTGCCATATCAAGATATTTTGGAGCCTTTACAGGAAATCAGTATAAACGTTCACTTGAAGCTAGACAGCAAGGAAAGGAACAGGAAACTGTAGAAACTCTGATGCAGTCAATGTTGAGGAGTGATAGGCCAATGAGTTCCCATATGACAGGGCAACAGATGGCACAGGATGAAATTGAAGAGAATGAGGCACAGGAGGATGCTATAGAACTTTATATAGAATGTCCACAGGAAATGGAAACAAGGGATGTGCCCTCAGTTTGGACAAAAATTAACTAAGAGAAGAGTTGCTTGATTTAATAGACATATTAAGATCAATGAAAGAAATTGACTGCAGAAGGTCAATAAAACCCAAAAAGTCAGAAGTCTGATAAAACAAATGAATGCAGTAATTAGAACTGTCCAGACAGATCCATGTGTGATAACAGAAATAAACAGGATATATTACTGTGCTGCTAAATTAATAACTGATAAAGTTCTACCACAAGAACACAGGGTAGTGAGGGAAAGGAAGGGGAGAAATTGAATACCATCATGGAAGTATCGAACAGAGAAAACTATAAAGCAATTAAGACAAGAAGTGTCACTGTTAGAGGACTATAGAAGAGGGAATAGATCAACAAAAATACTAAGAAAGATAGACGTGATAAAAGCAATGTTCAGTATTAGAACAGACCAGAATGTATCATGCACTATCGCAAATAAACTAAAAATTTTAGCACAGGCAGAAAAACTTAGAAGATACACAGATAAATATAAAGGAAAATTACAAAATAAGCAATTTATTGATGACTCCAAAAAGTTTTACAGAGAATTGGGAAAGAAGGCAAGAGGAATTGAAAGACTGCCGAAAAAGAGGAAATAGATACATTTTGGAGAAGTATCTATGAATATCCTGTGGAACATAACAAAGATGCTAAATGGATAGAAGAAGTTAAAAAAAAATAAGAAGTTTAAAGGGGCAGTATATGAAATGGGATAAAATAGCAGCCAGAGAGACTGAAACAAAGTTAATAAAAGTCTCTAATTGGAAAAACCCAGGTCCAGATGCAGTACCTAACTTTTGGGTAAAAGTATTAACATCTTTGCATGAAGATTTAGCCATGAGTAAGAATTATTTATATGCACATCCCAAACAGACACCAACCTGTGTAACAGCAGGAAAAACAATGCTCCTACTTAAGAGTGAGCCTGCAAGCTACCCTAAAAATTATAGACCAATAACTTGCCTTCCGACGACGTATAAATTATACAAGGAAACTGATGCCATCAGAGTTTATAGTCATTTAGAAGAAAACTCAATTATAGCAATAGAACAAAATGGCAATAAAAGAAAGTCATATGGAACAAAGGATCATTTGTTCATAGGTTCATAGGTTGGTACTAGGCTATTGGCCCTAGGGCCTATACAAGCCTAGCCATAACAATTCCCTGGCTATTTCTTCCCACAGTATTTACTTCCCTGGACCCCTGTCTAGCAGGGCGACTGACATAATCCCCGGGGTGAATTTTCTATCTCCCATCCAATCATCACGGTTCCTTTTGAAGAGGGCCAAAGAGGCGCTCTGCTTGACATGACTGCCCATACATTAGTATGTAAGGGGCCTTGTCCCACCTCCCACCCTGGCATTCTGTTATCCCTTCCAGAGAGTAAGATTCTCCATTTCTGTCTCTGTGGCAACAGGTTTTCAGATAAATGGGTTCAGAGGCTGGCTCAGTGGGAGGAGATCCAAACCCATACCAAACCTTTCTGTTCCGACCTGTCCTACAACACATGCTTTATCAGGAGGGGAGTAATAGAAATAGTTCCTTTTTTCCAAGTGGGAAAGAGGTTTTCATTCAAGAATGCTTCTGATGCCAAAAAGGAAAATGCCTGTAGATCAGTTATGGAACTTTTTCTTAAACCAGTTTGTGGTAGTTTCCAAGTTCAAAATCCTTTCACAACACAATCTCTTACCCCTTCTTCCCCATTTGAGAATTTTTGGTAACTTTAGATTTAAAAGATGCTTATCATCACTCACATTCCCATCCATTAAGGATTAAGATGTTTCTTTAGATTTTATGTATATGAATCGCATTATCCATTCTCTGCCTTACACTTTGGTATACCCACTGCCCCAAGAGTGTTCACAAAGTGTCTAGCTCAAGTTATAGCACATTGCAGGCTACATGGTATCTACATTTTCCATATTTAGATATCTTGCTTATCTAAGCAGAGTCTTTTTCAACGTGTCAGGAATCTCTCTCTTTGGTGAGAGATCTCATATGCAGGCTGAGATTCCAAGAGAACCTCAGTACGAGATTTTCCTCCACAGAAAAATAAATATCTACATTTAGATGTATTCTAGGGTTTTCCCCTAATCCCTCTGGTGTTGCACATACAGCTACTATGAACGAGGGTTTATCAATATCTTCTGCGACTGTTGGGGCCCCCTTAATGGGCAAGGGAGGGAATAATTCAGGATTCTGAATCTCATGGCATTCGATACCTTTGGCAAGACTCCATATGAGAAAAATACAGTGTTATTTGAAGTCTATTTGTTCCCAGCACCAACACCCGTTATAGGTTCATAGATTCATAGGTAGGTACTAGGCTATCTGCCCAAGGGCCTACGTAAGCCTAGCCAGCAAGGTTCCATAGCTTAGGCCACCCAAGAAAGTTATTTTCCTGTGCCACTGTTGAGCAGAGACACAGAAGTGATCCCCAGGGTGTACTTCCTATTTCCCATCCACTCATCAAGATTTTTCTTGAAGAGTGCTAATGAAGAACTTTGCTTGACATAGATGGGTAGCTTGTTCAGAGTATAGAAAGTCTCTGGGACAGGAATCTATTCCTCCAGCATGTCCTGTTTATTGTGGTGACAATGTTTAGGTCCCTAGAGCATGTAGATCGGAGGGACTGGGATTTCTTTAGGTGTAGCATGTCCAACAGCTCTGGGTTTGACATAGCTTTATATGTTAGGCAGAGATCTCCTCGGAGTAGGTGATATACTACGGAGTAAAGTTGGAGTTTTTTGAGGTGGTCAGTATAGGGCATTTGTTTGAGGCCAGTAATCCTCTTTGCAAGGTACTTCTGTGGTCTTTCCAGCTGCTGCAGATGTCTTGTGAGGTACATTCCAAAAGGGGAGTTTTATTCTATAATGGGTCTAATGAGTGACAAGTAGAGGGGAACAATGACCTCTTTTTTCCTGGATGAGAACCCTTTTATGATGAGGTGTTCCACATAGGACTTCCTGACTACTGTGCTGATGAGACTATCAAAGGAGAGACAACTGTGCACCTGGGTCCCAAGGTCTCTTATCAAGCATTCAGTGTTAAGTAGATTGCTGCCTATGTGGCAGTTCATGGGTACAGAGTTTTTACCAAAGGGGATGACACTGCACATTTTGGCATTGAGCTTGAGGCCATGGCTCTGACACCAGGCATCTGTCTCAGTGAGGCCCTTCTGTAGGATGTCCACATCATTTGGGGACTTGACTATGGCTCCTAGTTTGCAGTCATCTGCAAACTTCATTATCCAGAGGCCTTCTGTGTTAGCCTGTACTGCAGAGAAGTAGATACCAAACAGGAGAGGTCCCAGGACGGAACCCTGTGGTACTCCACTTGTCAGTGCTCTGAGGTCAGATTTGGAGTCTGCAACTTTTACAGTGTGGGTTCTGTCAATGAGCCATTTGGCAACCCATCTTATGATGTAGGGATTTATACCTAGTTTAGTGAGTTTACCTATTATTCTAGAATGGGGGATGGTGTCAAAAGCCTTGGCGAGGTCAAGATAGGCTGTGTGAACTACCTTACCCTCATCCACGGCTTTGGTGACTGCCTCAAAGAAGTCAATCAGGTTCAGGAGGCATGATCTGCCTTTCACAAACCCGAATTGGGTAGGATCCAGAGTTTGGAGGTTACCAATGTCGTTGTTTATGAGTTCCATGATGATACGTTCCATGGCCTTGCAGACCAGGCTCGTCAGGCTAATAGGTCGATAGTTCCCGGGATCAGTGTTGTTAAATAAAGTCATACTGGAGAACTGTAAAAAGGGGAAGAATCTAAGTATGGCATGGAATGACTACAAAAAAGCATTTGATAGTATCCCACATTCATGGATAAAAGAGTGTTTAAAAATGCATAAGATACACCCTACACTGATTGACTACATTACAGTCACCATGAAACAGTGGCAGACCACTTTGCAATTAAGCCATGATAAAAGACTCTGTCACTGTTGCTATTCTGCTTGCCCTTAGCCCATTAAGCTGTTTACTTAACAGCTTAGGCCATGGCTACAATTTGGTTCCTAGAAAACAAGGTGCAAAGATTTCTCATCTTCTCTTTATCGATGATTTAAAACTATATAGTTCATCAGATGAGGATCTGAAAGCACAGCTGCAGATTGTCAAAACTTTTTCAGATGATATAAGAATGTCATTTGGCCTTGATAAGTGTGCAAAAGCAACTTTTAAAGCAGGAAAGCTGCAGCACCAAAAAAACATCAGTTTGGGACAAGAATGTGATATAAAAAAACTTGAGCAAGAGAGAGTGTATAAATATTTGGGAACTGATGAAGGATCAACAATAAAACATGAACAAATGTGAATAAACCTTAGTAAGGAATACTTTAGAAGACTTAAATTAATTATGTAAACAGAGTTGACATCTGGGAACAAAATCCAGGCTATAAACCAATTTGCTCTTCTTGTCCTAACTTACAGATTTGGAGTGACTGACTTGCCCCAAAACGTGTTGGATAGATTAGATAGGAAAACAAGAAGGATGCTTCATGCTCACCAAATGATTTATAAAAATCAGTGTATACCAAGATTATATATTCCCAATGTTCTGAAGGAGGGATGGGCCTCCTTGAAATTGATTACATGCATAGATCTGCAATTGTGGGACTCCACACATATCTGCTGACCTCACAAGACCCAAATGTAGTGAAAGTTTTGAAACATGAGGAGAATGGATCTAAGATGACTTCTCTGCTTAATTTAGCAGAAGCATATTGGCATCAAGCAGGAATGGAAATCAAACCAGAAGTAGATAAAAATCAGGCAGCAAATGAATGTGCCAAGAAAAAATAAAGAATATAAGGTGAAGGACCAGATGAGAAGGCAAGAATTTGGAAAAAGCATAAATATAGTTGCAACTATAGAAAACTTCTGGAAGAACCTCATATTGATCAGGAACAAATGCAGGAATGGTTAAGGAGAGGCGAATTCAAACCAAGAGATGAAAGGTTAATATTGTCAACCCAAGATAGTGGCTGCATACACACTGGTTTACAAAGTCCATTGAACATGTGGGAGAAACAGACAAATGTAGGTTTTATAAAATCGAATTGGAAAGAGTTGCACACCTTGTGGCTGGTTATGGTATACTAATAGCAGAAGGACTGTATACTGAAAGGCATAATAATGTGGCAAGACTGTTGCAATGGGGATTGTGCAAACATTATGGTACTGAAGTGGCTGAAAAACACTGGAAACATGAGCCACAAAACATCATAGAAAATTATGAAGTTTATATCACGTGGGATTACCCATCACCAACAGTTCAAAAGATAGAAAACCGGATATAGTGGTCCAAGAAAAGATGACAAAAGTAGCATTAATCATTGAAATCACCACAACCATTGACTACAGTGTCTTGCATACAGAGAGAGACCCAAAGTCATAAAATATCAGGATCTGCATGTAGAAATGAGAGCAATGTGGAAGAAAGATACCCAGACAGTTCCAATAGTAGCAAGAGTAATGGGTCTTACAAAAAAGAATCTACAATCATATTTAGATATGTTACCAATCCATGAAACCCCATACAAATTGCAGAAGGAGTTATTACTGGCTACACTGCGGGCGTTGCAAAGAGCACTTCTGGCTGACATCAGGGATTGAAACAATACTAATTTCATGAACTTTAATCGTATTTTGACTTAGGAATGGGGTCCATTCCCGTCATGGTATTAGAAACCCAAAAGACTTGGAGAAATTAAAAAAGTAGGATCAGTTTGCATTCACATTCACTGGAATTGACAGATTGCTTCCAAACTTTAGGGGTGAGACTCATATTTTTAAATCTTTTTAATATATTTTCAAAACAAAACAACATGACCAACAAGAACATTAATAGATTCACAGATTAATAAGTTTGCAGTGGACTCACCCAAAGAAGTGAGTGCTGTCTTTACTAAATGCTTTGGCAAAGCACCAGGAGCTGTAAACTCCTCCGGGAACAGAATTAATGATGTTATCCTCTTTTGTCTGTCTCATACACTGAAAACTGTTGGGAATGTAAGTCCCAATTTTCTGGGAAACTAGCTTTCTTTTAAAATTAAAAGCTAAATAAAACATAGCCGGAAGAGCACTTTGAGACAGGAAATGGTATCTGAGGAACGGATATGTCAGCTCTTGTTGGGGAGTAGGATAGAGTTTGAGAGACAATTTCTGGCTCCAGTAATAAAAACTTCCCTCCTAAGAGCCAGACGCACTAAGGATACTGCAGGAAAGTATACAAATTACCCGAAACAAATACGACAGTCAATTCAACATTGAAGGTAATAAAATCCTATGCTATATGTCTCGCATGATTTGGAAATTCGGAATCGTTTAGTTACTGAGACTTTTTGTGAAACTTTTGCCGAGACAAATGAAACTCGGAAAGGCTAATCCTTTAGTTTTTCTAACATAATTTTCAGCCTTGGATGATTACTAAGGCAAGTAAACAAAACACAGGAGACATGATTCGTAAAATAGAAATTACGCATGATATAGTCCAAGACTATCTGATGCTATAAATGAGCCCTACACCTTCTGTGAATTACTAAACTGATTTTAAAAATTGAGAGCTTAAAACTTTTAGGTCATTTGGTAGTAACATAGAGTTTGTAAACGGCTACCTACAGTACCTGTGCAAAAGAAAATCTGCAGTCTGTGACATATGACTGTAATTAATACAGGGAAGTCATGTCATATATGTACTGGCACTTAATGTACTGAAAGGGAACTTTCAAGCTAACTAGTCACATTCTTGCTGAAAGGAATGGAATTGTGTTGTCAATAATCTTATCATGCAGAAATTTATATATGGAGAAGTGTCTCCTTCTGTATGAAACAACTGACACATAGAAAAAATAGAAAACTCAAAATGTATTGTTTTTAGAGTGTGTTTAGATAGTTAAGACATGGTATATGTTTTGATTGTAAGAACAAACTGTTTAAGCTATTGTTTAAGATATTTGATACTTTGGTGATGCAATAGCTTATGCCACCATCTAATTTCTTTATTGGCTCTGATACAGCTGCTTCTAATAATTTTGGTGTCAGAAATTTTATACATAGCCCTACATATTGTTAATAGGGGTTCTATAATATTATGGTCCTATAATATGATGCTCATGTCAAGTCTATGAATCCTCCCCAATTATATCCAGAAGCATTATTTAATGTTGTTTATCAGGCTTTGCCTGAAAAGTGAATTCTTATACTATCCATTTTACCTACTGGAACTAACATATTCTTAGGTAACATAACTGAGTCTGGAAATGCCACATATGGAATACTACCATCACAGGAGCTAATAATAATATTGTATGAGCATAAAATACTATTGTGGCTGTATCCTCAACTAGGAGAAGAATGGATTTTATGTAAGAAGGGTAAGGGATGATTAATCTAAGAGTTATTCTAGTATTGTATATTTGTTTTAGATTTACAAAATTGTTAGAAAAGTTAGTTAGACTGTTCTTTATAGGTAACATGTTTTTTTCAGCTAAACAATGTAAATTAATGTTTGGTTCTGTAATATCATTCTCTCATGATCTTTCAATCAAGAGGGGTGGGTGGGTAGGCACAGGATTAGTGTTGAAGGAGCTTGATGCTACTGCTTCAAACATACATTTTCTTTTTTCTTTTTCCTTTTCTTTATCTACAACTAATACAAATATTTGGAGCTTCTTAGAGAACAAATATCACAAATCAAAAATAGAAACATTTACTTCACAGGTTAAATCTTGGCAGCGTGGATTATAGATTCATGGAACGTGAGGGGGTTGCAAGATAAAAATAAGAAAAGTTTGTTGATGCACCTAATTTTCAAATCGGAGGCACATATATCTTTTATACAAAAAACACATATGCTTAGAGATGAATGGAAAGGAGCCTTAAATAGGAAATGGATTAAAGCAAGAATTGCAGCTGGGGAATAACACTAAATCAAGGGGTGTAGCTATTATAATTAAAAAGAATCATTCAAGCAACTAATCTCAGACTATAACTCAGATGAAAATGGTAGATGGTACTATTTCATAACCTCAAACTCATCCAAAAGAAAACCAACCTTATTTCTCAATGTATATGGTCCATGTCAGAAACAACAAGATTGCATCCTAGAAATATATATCTTATGTAAGTTCTCTGACCATGACTACATACTAGGTGGAGACTGGAACACAGTTATTGACCCAGGTTTAGACCGTACTAGCAACCCCCTCTCACAAAACTTACAAGCGTCAATCTCCCTGGGGTAACTTATGGTTGACTCGTGCTTAATAGATCCCATTGCATTTGGTGAAGGTCAGGAGAGGGAAAATCTGTACACATACTATTTTAAATGCCACAATTCCTGGTTAAGGATAGATTTTTTCCTCATTTCAGAGACTTTGGCAGAGGGTGATATTAAATACTCTGCTGAACCAAGGCATTTATCAGCTCACTCAAAAATGACCTTGAAAATAACTACCCCTGATAAAGTAGTGAAAAGAATAAGAAACTATAATTGGTCTTTAAATAACAATCTCTTATATAAATCAGAGGTAGTTCGAGAGATATCAGACATTTTACTAGAATTGGAAAAGAATATGGAAAGCAGCAATATCCCATATGATGTCCAATGGGCAGCACGCAAAGCGCAACTGAGGAGGTACTAATTCAGAAAGCCACATATTTTAAAAGGTTGGTAAAAGAAAAAGAAAATAAACTAGTGGCTGAATTGCAAGAACTGGAAAAAAAACTTCAACTCAAATCAAACTTTGATACTGAAGAATCAATAAATATCACACAAAGACAATTTTTTGAACTACACCAACATAACTACTCCCTGCATGAACTAAGACGCATAGCTAAATACTCAGAATGGGTGCAACTCCCGTCTAAAGTACTGGTTAGAATAATTGCAAACAGACAAGAAACAGCTAGGATCTCGCTACTTCAACATCAAGATAAAGTCTGTAAAACAGACACCCAAATAATGGAAATATTTCATCAAATTTATTCAGAATTTTGGTTTGGATACCCAACAACCTTCATCTGAAGAAATTGCAGGATTCTTTAAAAGTATTGTGTTCCCTAAATTAAAAGAAAACCACATAGAGATTCTAAATGCCTCTGTCAATCAACAAGAAATAATTTATGTCATAAAGAGACTAAAACTAGGTAAGGCACCAGGCCCAGATGGATATACTTCAGAATTCTATAAAACTTTTAACCAAAAACTGTCATCTATTCTTCTGAAGGTATATAATTACATTAAACTGAATGGTATATCTGATTACTATCTTAATAACTCCAAAACAATCTTTATACCTAAAAACAATATGGATAGATCTAGCCCACATAGCTATAGGCCAATAGATTTAATTAATGTGGATATTAAAATACTGTCCTCAATTTTAGCGGTGAGACTGAAAAAAGTTATACTCTATATAATTTCCCATGAGCAAGCTGGATTCATGCCAAATAGGCAGACCTGGGATAACACTTTAACATTAGATGCTATGCTACACCTCACCAAAAATGAAAAAAAATGAGATATGGATTAATACTTGATGCTTGTAAAGTATTTCACAGAGTAAGCTGGAACTTCTTATAGGTTCATAGGTTCATAGGTTGGTACTAGGCTATCAGCCCTAGGGCCTATACAAGCCTAGCCATAACAATTCCCTGGCTATTTCTTCCCACATTATTTACTTTCCTGGACCCCTGTCTAGCAGGGCGACTGACGTGATCCCTGGGGTGAATTTCCTTTCTCCCATCCAATCGTCAAGGTTCCTCTTGAAGAGGTCCAAAGAGGCACTCTGCTTGACATGTATGGGCAATCTATTCCAGAGTCTGGGGAGTCTCTGGGTCAGGAACCTATCCCTCCAGCATGTTTTGTTTATTGTGATGACAAGGTTTAGATTCCTGGAGCGTGTAGCTCTGAGGGATTGGGATTTCTTTAAGTGTAGCATGTCCATCAGCTCTGGGTTTGACATGGCCTTGTATGTTAAGCAGAGATCGCCTCTGAGTAGACGATATGCGACAGAGTATAGCTGGAGTTTTTTAAGGTGGTCAGCGTAGGGCATCTGCTTTAGGCCTGGGATTCTTTTAGTGAGGTATTTCTGAGGCCTTTCCAGTTGTTGCAGATGTCTTGAGAGGTACATACCAAATGGGGCGTTGTATTCTATAATGGGTCTAATGAGGGATGAGTACAGTGGGACAATGACCTCCTTTTTTCTGGATGAAAAGCCCTTCGTGATGAGGTGTGCCACATAGAAGGATTTCCTGACAGTTGTGGCGATGTGGTTATCGAAGGTGAGACCACTGTCCACCTGTGTCCTTAAGTCTCTTATCACACTTTCTGTGTTTAGTGTACTGCCACCTATATGGTAATTCATGGATACATGTTTTTTCCCAAAGGGATAACAATACATTTCTTGGCATTGAGCTTGAGCCCATGGCTCTGGCACCAAGCATCTGTTTCTGTAAGGCCCTTTTGTAGAGTATCCACATCATTTGGGGATTCAATAATGGCTCCCAGTTTGCAGTCATCTGCAAACTTTGTTAGCCAGAGTCCCTTAGTGTTGACCTGTACTTCAGAGAAGTAGATGCCAAACAAGAGCGGCCCCAGGACTGAACCCTGAGGTACTCCACTTGTCACTTGTCTGGAGCTGGATTTGGAGTCGGCTACTTTTACAGTGTGGGTTCTATCAGTAAGCCATTTAGCAACCCATTGGGTGACATAGGGATTAATGCCCAACTTAGTAAGTTTATCTATGATTCCAGAGTGGGGGATGGTGTCAAAGGCCTTGGCAAGGTCTAGATAGGCTGTGTGGACCAGCTTATCCTTGTACATGGCTCTGGAGACTGATTCAAAGAAGTCAATCAGGTTCAGGAGACAAGATCGGCCCTTCACAAACCCAAACTGGGTGGGGTCCAGTGTTTGAAGGTTGCCAATGTCTTTGTTTATAAGTTCCATGATAATACACTCCATGGCCTTGCAGATAAGGCTTGTCAGACTGATGGGACGGTAGTTTCCGGGATCCAAGGTGGATCCCCCCTTGTGGATTGGGATAACTGTAGCTCTGCGCCACTTAGTGGGCATGAAACCTGAGGTGAGGCTATGATTAAACATGACACTTAGGTGAGGTGCCAGTTCATATTGTAGTTCATGTAGTACACAGCCTGGGATGTCATCTGGTCCCATGGATGCTGTATTCTTGGCTTTAGAGAGTGCGTTTTGTACCTGTGTGGCCATTATTACTGGAATTTGGCAATCTTCCGGTATTGAGATGGGCCATTTAGGGGGTGAGAGGGGGGTGAAGTTGGCACTGAATCGATCTGCAAGGATATTGGCAATATCCTTCGGATCAGTATATTTAATGCCATTCTATTTTAGCTCAGAGCAGATCTGAGCATTGCCATTTAGATTCTTGACATAGTTATAGAATGCTTTGTGGTTGTCTTTGGAATCTTTGGCAATTTTATTTTTGTAACTAGCTTTGGAGGATTTTATGAGGCATCTCAGTTTCTTACTGAGGCTAGTAAGGGAGTTTTTTGCATCCTGGGATTTTCCTCTTTTCTGCAAAAGTTTCTTCCTTTTGTTGTAAAGTTTGTTTATGGCAGGGGACCACCAGATTGGCTTCCTTTTTTTTGATGAGAGCATTTTGGTTCTATTTGGGATGGCACGATTCATGCATGAGTGGATGTGCTCGTACAGTGCCTTAGTGTAGGATTCAGCAGTTGAACTTTCAGTTCCCGTCTGCATGGGTGTCATGAAGTTTGTCACTTCTGACTTGAGTAGCATGAAGTTGGCTTTGGAGAAGTTTTTATGGTGGTTTCTTTACTGGGGGTGGGGTGGGATGTGGATGTTAAGGGTGATTAGCTTATGGTCAGACCTCACTAACGAGGGGTGACCATAGGTATGGAGCATTGATTTCCCATGTTGGTAATGACCAGGTCTAGGATATTGGAGCCCCTGGTGGGACTATGGATTAGGTGATCTAGGGCGTTGGAATTTATGAATTCCAAGAACCGTTGCGCAAAGGTGTTGGGACATGAGTAGTTTTCCCAGTTAATGGCAGGGTAGTTAAAATCACCCAGTATTAGGGTGTTTGGTTCTATCTTAATATTTTCCAGTATGTTTAGAAAGGTGTAGTGAGAATCTTGTGGTATGGTGGGGGATCTGTAGCAAGCTACAATTTGGATTGCAGTCTTACCTAGTGTTAGTTGCACTTGGAGAATTTCAGACACATTGTGTTGGCCAACTAGCCTGGTGGTGTGAATATCCTTGGTGAATATTGACACTCCTCCACCTTTAGTGTTTCGGTCCTGGTTTGGTGAGCGAAAAGTGTGGTAAGAGTTGTAGCCTGGTATTGCAGGGGTGCTCTCTGGAGCCTTGAACCAGGTCTCAGTTACTGCACAGATATCGATGTTCTCCATTTTAGGAGTGCCTCGAGAGAGTGCATTTTGAGGTTTAGACTTCTAGCATTGAGTAGCATTACCTTCAGATTTTGCATGCTTGTACCTGTTACGGTGGTGGTTTTGTCCTTTGAAGTTTCCTAAAAGGCACTATAGGGGTGGCAAGAGCCTTAGCCAGTAACCTGAATCCCAGGGCGACAGGTGCAGACCATCTCTGGCAAAGCATCGTGGTCTGTCAATCATGTCATCCCAGGCAGACAGATACTGGATCCCCTTTGAATGACACCATAAGCTTAGCCAATTGTTGAAGTCAATCATTTTATCCTTATATTGTGGTATCATTCTGGGCGAAGGCAGGATGCTACTCAGGGCTAGGGTCATACCTGCCTGGGCCACATGATCCGAGAGCTCTTCCATGTCTCTTTTCATGTAGTCCAGGGAGGTACGTCTCAAGTCATTCACTCCAACATGGACAATGACAGAGTCATATTTGTACTTGTTGTGGAGTGACTTGAGTGCATGCGTTATGTGGCGGATCCTGGCACCCGACAGGCAGCTGACTGTAATTTTCTCCTTATTCAACCTGGTGAGAGGGACATCAGTGTGCCGGACTATAGAGTCACCTATGACTAAAGTGTTAGGTACATTGTCTTGCCTTAGGGGCTGTTGCTGGGTGGCACACTGGTGTTGTGAACTATGTGACACACTGGTTGTGATTGGTGTTTGTTTGCATTTCAGCTTCAGAGGTCTTTGTTGCTTGGGCAGGTTACAGTTAAGGGCCTCTGCATATGTGGATTTAGTGTTGCTATATGTGGGTGTTGGTGGTGCGGGTTTAGAAGGGCTATGTGTTGCTTGAGGTGTAGTGTGGGTGTTAACCTTCTCCTCTTGACTGTTTAGCACAATCTTGGGTGGAGAGAGCTTTGCTTCCATTTTGGCTATGTAAGTGCATCTCTCACAGGTTGTAGTGTTGGGTGGTAGGAGGAGAGGGTTGTCTGTGTACATGAGGCAATTGCTGCATTGCCCCAGTATGCCCAGATTCACCAGGTGGACAGGAGAAATCACCGGAAGCTGACCCTTGGACAACCTGGTTTGGGGCTTTTTTTTTTTTTCTTTGTAAAGTATAGGAGCTGTTTCCTTAGCAAGGAACTTTGCAATTATAGACTGTTTAGTGCCTACTATTAATTTCTCCTTGTTAACAAGGAGAGTTCAGTGTTTGTATGAGTTTAAGGCTTCCTAGTGCTTTCCAGCAGGTATTAGAGAAAGTGCTAGTCACAGGGATGCTTAAAGGTAAGATTGAAAAGAATGCACTCTGCAGTGTGCACTAGAGAAGTTAGATGTGAAAGTAGGTAACTTGAGTTTTACCTGTTTAAAAAGTTAAGGTTTAGAAACAATTGTGGCAATCACTGAATTCAACATCCCCAAAGAGTTCATTAACCTAATTAAAACCTTATATAATAAGTCTTATACTTACCTTTACATTAACAAAATTTTGTCAAAACCTATAAGAATATTAAATGGAACTAGACAGGGTTTCCTCTTCCCTCCCCATCTTCAATCTGTATATTGAGCCTCTTTTGCTGTACATATCCCAAGCCACATTTCACTCTATCCCTAAAATCATGAATACCAAAATAAGCCTATCTGCATATGCAGATGATTTAAATATATATTTTGAACATACCATTTCAGATATAAAGAAAATAATTAATACAGTTGACAAATTTTTGGAAATTTCGAATTATACAATTAATAAAAAAGTCACTTATTTTTCCTATTAATCCTCTACATCACAAATAATTTCTACTTTCGGCATCTCCTTTCAGAATAGAATATGCTTTTAAATAATAGGGATACAATATGAGCATAACTATTCAAACATGCATCAAAACAACCTTATGAAAGTGTGGGCAAACACTCTGCAAGATCTCCACAGATAGCAGCAGTTGAATCAAACCTTGCTATCTAAAGCAGCAATTATCAGGATTAATGTATTACCTAAACTCTTATACCAGCTTAAAGTCTCACATTTGGCCATCCCAAATAATTTCTTTCAAAAAAATTAATAAAGAACTGGCCAAATTCATGTGGTTTCCTAAATCAGTTAGGATAAGCTAGCAAAAATGAATATACCCTAAAGAAAAAGGAGGGTTAAGTCTGCCAGAGTTTCAATTGTACTACTGGATAATTTGTGTAAGCAGAATTATCTTAATTTCAAATTTCAAATAGAAGAAAGACACCTCGTACCCCTCATGGGTTAAAATATGGCACAACCACTTGAGAAGTGATCATTTCAACCCAAAAGCCCTCCCTTTCTTATGTTCAATAAATTTAAGAAACTCTTCCATAAACAGTATTTTGAAACAAAGAGTCAAGATCTTTCAGGATATAATAAAATACATTGAGCTGGATAAGACTTTCCCCCTTCTTCAATCAGTCCATACGAATTCCAACATTAGACTCAATAACAAAATGATTAACCTCTCAAATTATTCTTTAATCAAAGAATATACTGTCTGGGATATACATAGACATAAAGATAAATTACTACAATAATTGAGAAATGTACCCAAACTGGGTCATAAATACAATATCATTTTATGTCATATCAGGAACTCATAGCAACCTTAATTGTAGATGAGTCAAACATTGAAAAAAATATAGTTAGTTTAGTTGGTATCATGGAAAGCCTAGACACAAATGTCCAGCACCAAATGAGTGAAAATCACTGAATTTTATTGTGGCAACTCCAGCAAATGGTGTATTAAAACACCATATAATACAAGGAAACTGGTTTTGGCAAGGATATGCCTTCCCCAGTGTAGTGACAAAAACTAAAACCACATAGTGAACTTAAATAATCACACTCTCAAAAAACAGACTTGTCATTGGATAATTAAAATTCCTCATTTAAGCCAGGTTTGAGCAAACCCTCCAGCCTAATGATCCAACTGGATTCTTTTTTATTTAAAATGGAATGCCAACCTGTCTTATTCAGCCTGTTGCCTGTGACCCGATCAATTATAATAAATTTAAACTGAGCAGTGGTATGAGTCATAGGATGTTTGTATAAAGATTTTTTTTTGTATTGCTATTGACCCGTTTTAGGTAGTCTTATCGGGGTTATTCTAATATTTATGAATGAAGTCACAATTAGCCCATTTCATGTTTATTAATGTCTCTGAGTTGACACTGGGGATATATTTTCAATACTAGCATTATTGTTTTTTTGTTCACATATTATGGATCTGATTACTCTTTTGCAAGGTGTTTCAGCAGACAGGAATGACCTAAATGCATTTGGATTCGGGCCAACAACTTTGGATAGCCACCAAAAGGGTCAATATGATCTTGAGGGTATATGTATCTCTTCATTCAATAAACTGACCAAGAGCATGAAGTCTCTCAGAACCAATGTTTGGCACTTAAAACTTTTTAAGGCTTATAAGGCATGGGGGATTACTCCCCGAGGCCTTAGAGAACGCCTTCCGCCCTTGGTTAGTCTGGCTGATGATCTGATATTGGAGGAATGTGCTCAGGCTCAACGCAAGGCCTCTATGGCTTTTGTGGATGTATTAATTCCATACTATGAATGCATTATTGACAGATACATTCTGGAGGTCAAAGCCACATGTGAACAGGTTAGAAAATTTGAAGGGGAATCATTTTTTGATAAGTGTCTTAACCAACTGGTGAAGGATTTATTTACTTTAGAGAAACAGTTAAAAGACAAAAAGATTCACAAGTTCAACAGGGACTTGACTGATTATGAGAGGGGTAAACCCTTTGGGTTACAAAAAATGTTAAATTTGCCCAGCATGATACTACAAAACCCATTTTTAAGAGAAAAAGATCTAACGAGAATAATGATTACGAGGAAGCAGTAAATAACAATGGACAAACACACAATCAAAATTCGAATGAGGTTCAAAATGCTCAGGGTTTTCGGCAAGGACAGAACTCTCATCAGAGAAATTTGAGGTCCAACACCAATCAGAATGCTTCGAGGAACAAACGGAACCAAAGGCGGAGATAGAGCAAGGTTCCAATACATTACATATCGTAGAAAGCATAGAAGGAGATTTTAAAATATACAATTTTACCTCCTTCGAAATCAATCAAAGTATCTGTAATTTCTTCTCCAAGGGACTGAGTTTTGTTCCTGACACACATTTTGACTTAGTAAAAACAATAATAGACGTCAAATTGTTTGTACGTAAGTTAAACTTGAGAGCCACCTTAGGTGACATGCCCACCCTTCTTAACAATTTTAGGATAGCTAGTGTGTTTAATCCACCACTCATAGACAGGCTTAAAGTTTTTGAAATGGCCTGTGAGTTGGATTTGAGTCACTTGGCATCGAAGCAAAATAACAACAATAGGGGTAAATTTAACATCTCAACACAACAAAGGGATCTTATCAAGATCCTGAAAGATTGTAACATCAGGGTCATGAAACCTGACAAGGGGAATGGACTTGTCTTTATGGACCAATATGTTTACGTCAACAAAATGTTAATGCACCTAGCATTAGGACCATACCAGGAAGTCAGCATCAATGAAATTAACATAGCGTACAGCAAAGTCAAAGGTATTTTGGATGATTTATTATTAGAAAATTCCATTGATATTGACTTACACACATATTTAACTATTTTGTCACCTAAGTTGCCATTCTTGTTTGGGGTGCCCAAAATCCACAAGTCAGTGTCGGATCCACCTTTTAGGCCGATAATTGATGGAAGAGGGTCCATTTTGAGTGCTGCAGCTAAATATGTAGATAACGTACTCAAACCATTAATAGCTAGCGAAAAGCACATCTGCAAGGACTCTTGGAGTTTCTTGAAGGAAATTAATAAAATTCCATTTAATCCTCAATTTGTTCTCCTTACAGTGGATGTAAAAGATCTGTACACGGTCATCCCCCACAACACGGGCTTAGAGTGGATTAGGGAATTCCTCTTTGAGAGAAAGGTCAATGACATTACTATTAGTACAGTAGAAACACTTCTGGAGCAAATTCTCACACATAACTTTTTTAAGTTTGAAGGGCGCACGTACTTACAGACATCTGGTGTGGCTATGGGCTCGCCTTGCGGGGGGGCCTATGCCAATTGTGTTATGGCACAATGGGAGAAGTCCCTTTTGTTCCATGACTCTGATTTCAAAAGGCATGTCGCCTGGTACACTAGGTACCAGGATGACATGTTCTTTTTATGGCAAGGGCCTTCCGAAGACATTCCTTCTTTTATTGTTTACATCTCCAATTTGACAAACTTTTTAGAATTTACTTATGAATTCCACCATTCCAGTATTAATTTTTTGGACATTTTGTTACACAAAGACGAGCAGAATTTGAGATTCAAAAGCACTATTTACAGGAAACCCACATACTCCAATGGTTTTCTTCACTATTCCAGCTGTCACCCGCACCATCAAAAGAAAGCCGTAGTAAAAGGGCAAATGGTGCGGGCGGCTAGGATGGTTTCTGAGAATGAAGATTTCCTGGCTGAATGTGCAAATCTCTCTAGTATGTTTCACAATAGGGGTTACCCGTGCAAGATGGTGGTGGAGATTATGGAGGAAGTGGTACAGAAAAGGAACATAGGGCACTTTAGCCCTATATTAAACACTGAATTACAGTTCCACTCTGATGATGGCCTAAGGGATGGAGAACTAAACAAGAATTTAGCCCAGAGTAGATCCCAGTCCAATTTAAGGTTTTTATGTTCCTTTTCTATTGACCATCGATTCATTAGGGACATCTTATGTAAGAATTGGGTCATCATATCACGTGACCGAAATCTACAAGAGAAATTTGAAGGTCCCCCAGCTATTACATTTAGAAGGGCAGTCAACCTTAAAACCTTATTAGAGGCTGGAAAACCCAGGGAGCGTATACATAATTTGGGTATGGTAAAATGTGGGTTTTGTAGACAGTGTGCGTTTATCAAAGAAGGACATTCCGTAAGAATCAATAACATTGAATACAAAGTCAGAGGTAAATTTAATTGTAACACTAAGGAGATTGTCTATGTGGCAACTTGCTCCGATTGTCACGCTTTCTACATAGGAAAGACTGAGCGTAAGCTCAAACAACGTATTTATGAACATTCCTACGCTATGAGTAAGAGAGACGAATCTAACGCTTTAGCTTGTCACATTATTGAACATCCGACACACAAATTTAGGTTTACAGTATTGCAGCAAGTAGATGTTGCTCCATACATAGGTCCATGGCAAATCCATCTTGAGATGGAAGAATTATTTTGGCAGATAAGGACCGCAGCCAGTGATTTACCAGGCTTAAATGAACAAACATCCATAGCCTGCATTTTAAAGAAACTGGCCTTAAAAAGATAGTTTTAGTTGACTGTGTCATGAAAATGGTTTTCAATAATAATATTTGTTTAATTTAATTTAGCATTATTTAAAGAGTGGTGCAAGTTGATTCTGATTGAATGTTTATATTTATTTGCCATCAGAATTTAACATTCTTATTTGACAAGTATTTTAGCATCAAATTACTTAAAAGAACATTAGAACTGTTCATGTTATTTTAAAATGTATGTTTCAAAATGGGTGTTATAAAACGTAAGAAACACATACATTGAATCATTTTAAAAATGAATGTGAAAACGAATTCAATGCATTGTATAACACGTTTTATATTTTACATTTATTATGTGTAGTAAGATAGTTAGATGTGATACCAGTAAGCACTATAGAGCTGTTTTCAATAGTTTAATTGCTTAATTAGTTTGCTTAACTAGTTGGTCCATTAATAATGTTTTTAAATAAGAGCTGTTGCTTGCAATCCTGTTTGAATTTTTTGTCTGTTAATTCTGAGGAAGGAAGGGCACGGGACCTTCCGAAAGCGCTTAAACCATTAAATCAGACCTTTTATTTATTCGGAAGTCCGCATTTGATTTATTGAGCTTCTAGTTCCGTTTTCTAAATTTGTTGTGAAACAGTTAAAAGACAAAAAGATTCACAAGTTCAACAGGGACTTGACTGATTATGAGAGGGGTAAACCCTTTGGGTTACAAAAAATGTTAAATTTGCCCAGCATGATACTACAAAACCCATTTTTAAGAGAAAAAGATCTCGATCCATGCTTAAAAAAGGCTCTAGTGGCCACAGTGGTACTTCGGGAGATGATTCATGCTCCGCTACTGAAATTTAAATCCCTCCCTTAGACTCATCCATAGCTAAGAAACGTCCCAGTATTGACCCTTTAGGAGGAGAAGGCACAGAGGGAGCAGGAAACATCCATCATGTAAACAACATTTTGGATTTGTTAATACCAAATTAGGGGATACAACCAATCTACATAACATCTCTTCTTGTCCACTCTCTGAAACTGAAATAAAGGTATTAAATAAGGGTCTTTATTTTGTCCATTTTTTTTGTAAACGAGGATACATTTGTCAATGATGTTCTAACATTTTGTCGGTTGTTGAATTTAAAACTGTTTTTTGATCAGGATGCCCAGATTCAAAGATCTACTGATTTTCATTTTCGCAAATCTTCCTTCATGCCACCCATGGATAAACACGTAGCCATCTTTCAGGAATGTGTGCTTAAGGATTTACATGTCAACAAATTTGCCTTTCATAATTTTTGGCATGATCTCACTCATGAGGAACAATAGGTGGTAATTAAGCTTAAGGATAACCATGATTTGGTCATCCTGCCAGCAGACAAGGGTGGGAGCGGACATGGTTATGCATTGGCCGATGTATTTGGCTGAGGCTGAAAGACAAGTGTCTGATGGGCAATTCTATATATACATGCCGATTGATCCAACACCAAAATTTAAACAAGAAATTGATGAATTCTTGAGCCTGGCTCTTGAGGAAGGCATTATTAACAACAAGGTGTTACACCATTTGACTGTATCTGATCCCCAATCTCAATATTTATATTTATTGTCAAAAATTCACAAGAATTTAACCAACCCACCAGGTAGACCTATTGTGTCAGGCAGGGGGTCACTTACAGAACCATTAGCTGCCTTTCTCGCCAAATATCTTCAACCATTATTACAGTTTGTTAAGGCCAGAATTCAAGATACAAGCCAGTTTCTACAGATTGTTATGGATACACAGTTGGATCCAAATTGGCTAATGTGTACATTGGATGTGACTGCCCTTTACACTAATATTCCCCATTGGGCTGGCTTGGAGGTGATCCAATACTGGTTAGCCACGGCGAATTTATATTCACCAGGTTTCAACACATTACTTGTTTGCTTGACCAAACATGTTTTAACCAAAATCATGTTTTATTTCCACAGTAAATGCTATTGGCAGGTGAAGGGGACTGCCATGGGAGCCCCCTTTGCTCCGAGTTATGCTGATATCTTTATGGGTTTTGTTGAGGAACAATTCATATATGATGCCAATCACAATCTGTATCTTGATGAAATTGATATTTGGACGATTGCTGCATGGTGTGAAGGGGTGATGATGTTTATGTACATGAATTTGTACTGTATCTTAATGAGAACAAGTGGGGGATCCAGTTCACATTTAATTTTCATATTGATCAAATTACGTTTTTGGACATAACCATCACTAGGGAAGTAGATCATACTCTGAGGACCGAGGTCTTCCAGAAACATCCTCAGTATAACACTTCTTCATGCCACCAGCCATCATACGCGACATGTCATCCTCAATATTCCCAAGTCCTAATTTCTTAGGCTCAGACGCATTTGTTCTTCTGATAACTTGTATAATCAGTACCAACTAGACCCGATAGATAGGTTTCTCAATAGGGGATATGATATCAAAAATAGAAGTATGGCTAGTCATTTTGCATCTCAGCAACCCAGATCAACTTTGTTACAATATAAACATCAACAAATGAATGGTGATCAACAGGGGCCAGTATGTCTTGTAACAACTTTTGGGCATAATATTAATACCCTTAGAAGGATCCTTGACCAGCATTGGGACATACTTTTGTCACATCATAAATTATCAGAGTTTTTATCTCCCAAATGCTTATTTTCTTACCGACTGGGTCCTACTTTGGGTACTTATTTCAACCATTATAAACATAGGATTGCATCCAATACACATCAGGTTTCATTATTTGGGGATAAACTGGTGGGGTGTATACCCTGTGGCCATTGTTCTGCATGTAGCCATGCAATGAAGAATAAACATTTTACTAGTAAGAACACATCTAAGCTGTATGACATCCGGTGTTTTCATAACTGTAGCACCGATTGGGTCATATATTTAGCTACTTGTTCTTGTTCCGCATTTTATGTGGGGCAGACTTCCTGGTCACTGAGAATATGGATATCCGAACATCTCAGTGACATTAGGAATAAAAGGATGTCCGATTCTTTATACAAACATACTATGACTCACCCCACTGCTCAGTTTAAATTTATTATACTTGATCGGGTCACAGGCAACAGGCTGAATAAGACAAGTTGGCATTCCATTTTAAATAAAAAAGAATCCAGTTGGATCATTAGGTTGGGGGGGTTGTTCAAACCTGGCTTAAATGAGCAATTTTAATTATCCAATGACAAGCTTTTTTTTTTGATTGTGTGATTATTTTAAGTTCACTATGTGGTTTTAGTTTTTGTCACTGCACTGACGAAGGCATATCCTTGCCGAAACTGGTTTGCTTGTATTATATGGTGTTTTAATACACGATTTGCTGGAGCTGCTACAATAAAATTCAATGATTTTCACTCCTTTGGTGCTGCACATTTGTGTCTGTGTTTTCCGTTTTTGGGTCCATGCACCTGCCATACATGCGGTTCATCTTGTTGGTTTGATCATGAAAAGCCTAACCAGGAAAAAAAGGTATGTTATCAAATACTTATAAAATAGTTGCGGCCTCTAAATATCAAAATATACTGTTATTTTCTAATTATTGGGACCAACACGGTGCCAAATTCAGGGAAGACCAAAAACTTAGGGCAATAGAATCCACTAATAAGCTATCCCCATTTAAAAAACTACTATGCACGCAGTAAATGGTCAATAATAACACCTACTTTGCTCCTTTCATATTAAATAAATTCAACTCTAATGTCTCCCCATCAAGTTCATGCTGCTTCTTTCCACAAGCTGATCTCTTACACATTTTATGGTTCTGCAAACACACTCATAAACGTTGGTGCTCTCTCAAAGTGCGATTTGAAAAAAAATGGGTTATCAGAAATCAACCCTACTTGGGAACTAGCTGTCCTAAATATTACAGATCTTAGAATATCTATATTGAAATACCACATCCTCATTACCCTTTGTTCACTAATCAAATTCTATATAACCAAAAACTGGCTGGACCGCACAAAATTATCTTGGCATGGATTCAGGAACCTAGCAATGAAATACATATCCTCACAAAAACTCTTTGTAAATAACCCTAATAAACAAGCATATTACAAGAAATATTGGAAACTTATCTTTGACCTCATTCAGGGGAATTGATTAAGTAATCAGAAATCCAAAGATATAATTTATTATCTTGGATTTGCTCTCAACAGAATTATTATATTTATCAACTTAGGCATTGCCTTTACTAACTTCTTTTTGTCTATAAATATGTCCTCTCCTGATGAATTAATTACCAAGGCTTCTACTGTAACTAACTTGGCTCATTTTTCAAGATTGCAGTAGCACTATCTGTATATATTTGCATATATGTATATAGTTGTGATTTGGAGGGTTGTATAGTGTTAAAGGATTTCAAATTATGCTTGTACTGTTTCTGAACATTTCAAGCCGCGGTGGTGCAGTGGTAGCATTGTTGCCTCACAGCAAGAGGTTCTCCCGTTTGATTTTCGGTGGGACCGCCTTCTGTGTGGAGTCTACATGTCCTCTCCATGGTCGAATGGCATTTGAAAGACATGTGTAGAATGGGTGTGCCTTCGCTGAAGGTTGGGCATTGAGCTGGCACCTCGGCACCCGTAAAAATTTACTGCCAATCATTAGCAGACCGGAGTTCCGCTGTGGCGACCCCTAACTGGGAAAAGCCGAAAGAAGAACGAACTGTTTCTGAACATTTCACATATCTATTCACTCATTGTTTGATACCGCCTATGTAAAATAATAAAATACTATTGGAAAAAAAAAAAGAACATTAATAGATTCAGGACTTACAACATGTATACAAAGTATGATATACATTAGCAGATTTAAACAATAAACAACATGTATACAAAGTATGAGATACATTAGCAGATTTAAACAATATTCAACTGTTATATACACATTTATTTATTTATTTAACATTTGTTAACTGGGAAAGTCCAACTTGGAATGAAGCCAATTTTCAGCAGACGCCCGGGAAGAAATGGTTCAGATGTATGTCTTTCTAATGTGGGAGGAAACCGGAGTACCTGGATAAAACCAACACAAATGCAGGGAGGACATGCAGACTCCACACAGTAGGCACCGCAGTGGAGAATCAAACCAGAGAACCTCTTGCTGTGAGGCGACAACACTACTGCTTCACCACTGCTCCGATTTATGATCAAGCTGTTCCTTACCCTCCACATACATTGTTATCAACAACCTTATTCATCCGGTATAGCTTATACTGCCTTAGTTTTGTTCAAATTCTAATAACGCATGCCACAGGTATGTAGTCTTTAGGTTTAGTTACCATCATGATCATCTCTTTCCATTATTTTCAAATAATCTAAATGCAAACTCCCCACATCTACAAAGTGCACTATTCTCCATTCGTACGCTATGACCATTCTTTCTACAAATGACTGAAGCACATGAGTGGTCATCTCCTCTTAGAGACTGATTTACATGAAATTCTGGACAGCAAAAAGATTTGAGATCATTAATTCTGGAGCACTATGTTCTTGTGGATTAAATGAACTGTATTAAATAGTTGTTTGTTTTTTTAGAGCTATTAATCATAGCAGAGCAAGACCCAATCTCTGGGTTATGAATTAATATCAATAGCCTATTTGATTATAAGCCAAAAGGGATTATTCAAGTTGAAGGACATGACCAATTGCATTTTTTTGTTGCTTTTGTGATATTTGTTTATTTATTCAGGTGCTATGCATAGGTGATCAGTTTTTGTTTCTATCGTTTTTTTTTTGTAACTTTTTCCTATATAAGTTTTATATAATCTCGAATGATTCCACCCACACAATGCATACACTAATTGCACTAATTACTGATGTTCTTTATTTGATCACTGTTGCAGTAGCCTAGGCTGTATGAGTTGAATCCTGCCAAGGATTTAACAACAGACCAGCTTCCAAAACTTTCACGTGCCCAAACCATTAGTCAGCCCAAGCTGAAATATCCAAAAGCCATGTATGGGCAAGGAGCCTTTCAGAACTTTCCTGATGCCAAAGAGACAGTCCTCTGTGGACTTTCAAGGGCTGATGGCCAGTTAATGCTGTTCATTGCTGGGAAATTAAGTTCCACACTAGGGAAAAAACTTCCACTTTACTTTTTTTTGACAGAAAATAGTGCTGTATTACTTTCATAGACTGTGGCAAGTGTTAAATATATATTTTTTTCAAATGTTAAACGTTACTTTTTTACTACTTACCTGTTTTATGGATTATTGCTGCAAGGCTTCACTGGGAATCAGGCACCTTTATCAGCTTATAAAACAAACAGACCTGGGAAGGCATACAATAAAGCTCGCAGACAGTTGAATTCTCTTCCTTTAATGTCACAACCAAAGCACAAAAACAAAGCTCTCCATTAGCATTCTGAATTACATTTTCGTTTGTAAAACTTCATCAGATGTGGGTTCGATACTCACTCTTCCAGAATGGTATTTGTGTTCGACAGAAACGCGGTTCAACCTCTCAGTGTTCACAGGATAGATTAAAGATGGTAATGTCCATTGCAATGGAGCACATACAGCGAGTCCAAGCAATGCAATGACATTTTTACAGAAACTACTGTGTGTAAACAAAGTAAAGCTATGCCACCACAGTGGAGGTTAAAAGCTAGTTTAATATACTCAACCAATAAAATCTATAAAAACTTTGAAACTCAGAGTAAAAATAAGAATAAATACAAGTGGACAAGTGCTTTTGGCAGTTGCCTTCTTCAGATGCTCAGCTTTATCAGATTTGCCTGTCAAAAAGAAGCAGAAACATAAACATATGTACTTTCCTGTCTCAGTAATCCTGGACAAGACTAATTTATTAGGCTTAGATCAGGGCTCTTGACCCTTATTGTGTGATTGTTTCTAATAAAAGAAAAAAAGGGATTCTTCATTTTCTAAAGAGAATTCTGACTCAGATTTTGAGGAGAGCATGGCTTTGGTGAGTAATTTTGAAGGTTTCTCTTTCTCTGAAACTATTTTTAGAATGAATTGGTTGTTTCAGTAAGAAAGCAGTGATGTTTCTCAGTCCCTCAGAAAGTATTAGAATTTCCAGAAGCTAGTCCTATTCTTCCTGTTCTGTCTGCCTCCGAGGATGTTTTTGTCAGAGCCTGCAATTCTCCTGACAGCCAGCCTACTCCTCCCAAGAAAGCTGTTGGTAATCATATGGTCAATCCTAATCGTTCTCCTTCTGAGAAGGATAGAAAGGCTTTTGATAAATTTGTGACAAACATGTATTTTTATACAACACTTGTTTTCAGAATTCTCAACTTTCAAGCTCATCTGTTGAAATCCATGCTTGCTGTGTGTGAGGATATGAGAAATATTTTGGTGTCCATTTCCTCTTGTGAGGAGTAATCTGTTTTGTGCAACATAGTTTGAACTGTGCTAATGATTCTGTTGGCTCCACTTCCAGGGCTGTGACCACTGGTATTGTTATGAGGAGGTTTGCCTGGCTGCATTTTCAAAACCTTCCAGAGGATGTTAAAAGTGATATCTTGAGTTCTATCATGGATAGACACCCTGTTTTCAGTGCCTCTGCTGCAGAGTTTATTTAAAAGTGTGATGTGAGAGGTACGCTGATTCAAGGGATATCTCATAGTTTCCAGCCTTCTTTCCCTAAGTTTGCCAAAGGATTCAGTGCTCCTCCACAACTTTATTCTAAAAGCAAAATAAGCAGTTCCAGCAAGCTGCTGGAAAGCAAGTTTTTTAAAAGCAAAGACAGGAGGTACCAAAAAGAAAACAGGAACCCCCCCCCCCCAGAACAAAGGAAACTGTAATAAATCTGAATGACCATGTGAAGGACGTCCAACCCACCCTCATCCTGGCAGTTCCTTAATCTTTCCAGAAAGTCTGAACCTCCATTTCTCTCTTTGGCAACAGATTGTTTCAGACAAATGGGTCCTGAGAATAATCCATCAAGGTTAAACTCTCCCTTTTGGGGGATTCCTCCTCACTCAGCAGACAAAAACATTTTTTTTATCTCCTGTCATTCAGTTCAGGGGGTGATAGAAGCTGTCCCTCCTAAGGGAAGAGTTTTATTCTAGGATGTTCCTCATGCAAAGAAATTTCTTGGACACCAGTTATGTATGTTTTCTTTCTGAATCAGTGCGTGATAGTTTCCATGTTCAGAATCTACAATCATTAGACAACAAACCAAAATTCAAAAACATCACCTCCTCAAACAAATATGCAACATCACTAACTTCAATACAGATTCACTAATCTTTAACTTAAAAAAAATGCAATAGACCCCCCCACAAATGACTAATATGAAGCAGCCTCATAATTTAATCAAACCTTTCTTAATATCATAAACCACCTAGTCACACTCAGAAGAAAATGTGTTAAAACAAATACTGCTCCCTGGTTATATAGAAGTACCATGCACCTTATGAAACAAAAGAAAATATATGGAAAACATGCACAACCAGCAACAACATGCCAAATCATTAAAAGTACAAACACCTCAGAAACCATGCTTAATAACACATTGTAGCTGATAAAAATCATACTTTACCAGCAAACAATCCCAAAACTTTAGTAACCCTTAACCCTTCTGGACTTATATTAACAAACTTCTGAGCTTTGGTTATACTGTCGAACCTCAACCTCACTACCACCTTCCAGCAACTCTGAAAGCATTGCCTCTGTTTTTAACTCACACTTCATACAGTCTTCTCAAGTCCCTACTCAGTGACGAATCGACTGCTACCCAGTGCCCCCCTCCTCAACCCTGACTCTACCATATTCCTTCTCTTTGTAACCTGTCCATACAGCTACTATAAAGAGACACCTTCTTACACTAAAACCTACCATTCCTGATGATCTGCCTGCAAAATACATAAAATCAGCCACAGAGACCTTAGCCTACCCTGTTTCAATTCCCATAAACCACTCTGTGAAAGAGTCTTATGTCCCTCTTCTCTGGAAAAAAAAAGCTACATTCTTCCACTCCACAATTGCAGTAACAAAACTGAGCTTAGTAAATATCATCCTAATGCATTTTATCTCCACTAGACATATTTCTCAGGAAATGTAAACAATGCCAACTAGTGTCATACTTCTCTCAAAATTCCCTTCTCTCTCCCCATCCCAACATGGGGTCCACCCACATAACAGCACCACCACTGCCCTTCTCAGTTTAACGATGTCAGCATGAACAGAAATACAGGTGCTTTTTTATTGCCACTCTTCCTTGACCTTTTAAAGTCTTTCAATGCTGTCACTCACCACATTCTGCTACAAAAACTAGTTTCCAACCATAGCCTCTATGGTCCATCCCTGCCCTGGTTCCACAGCTACCTCTCCTCTAAAAATGTCAAAGAGTTACAAACAGTAACCCAGGAATCCTTTCCTTCAATCGAAACCTGGATGCACAATGTGGAACTATTTCTCAAACCTAAAAAATCTAAGCTACTTCTCTTCACCCCTAAACACTGTGACAATCAACTATCTCCTTCTCTGACAAACTAAACATAGAATTGGTCCAACTCACTAAATTATTAGGAGTCCAAATTGATTTCAATATGAAAATTGATTATCATATCAAAAATACTATAAAATGAACTGACCAAAAGTGGGTTCCATATACAGAATTAAAACATTTCTGACAGCCTCATCGAGGATCCACAGAGCCACTTCCCTCCTCCTGCTCACTGTCTTCTGTCCAGAAGCCATCTTCACACACCTACAATTCACCTGACGAAATGACTGACAGCTGTGCTTCAACAAACTATCTTAATTTGTGGCAAACCTCCTCCATAGAACCCTCCATTGCTATAGTCTCAAAAAACTACAACAGCGCAAATTACCATAACACCTGACATATTCTCAACTCTTTACCACCCATAACCTCATTCACAAATGTATTCACTGCCCATCCCTCTCCGGCTTATTGAGCTCTACATCCCAAATAAGCCCCTCCACTTTAATAAAAAACTCTTATTATAACTTAACAAAAATCAAACAACAGCGCTGGAGACTACCTATACTCCACCAACGCTGTGAAAATATGGAACAACATACTAGTGCTGTTAAGAGAAAACTTCCACACAAGCTCTTTCAAAAAAACTTGAAAGCTCACATAAATGACTCCTAGCTCTGCATCTATTTCCCTTAGTAAAACTATTAATTTCAACATTTTTTAGTCTCACATCTTCTTCTCTTCTTATAATTTCACACCACTATCTCTGCTATGCCTAGTCTATCTCTCGTTCTCTCTCTAACATCCTAAATCAATACCCTATGCTACTGCTCTACTACTCTCAAATACTAAATATGCTTTCCTGCTGTATTTACTTCACTATTTTATTTTATTTTAATATTGTATTTATAAAATTGTATCTTTGAAGTTTTTTTCCACTTACCTCTACCGAGAAGGGGTTTTGTACCCAGCCAGACTATACCGGTAAACAAAAGCAATAAATAAATTAGTAAAATGCTGTCGTTTAACAACCAGTTATAACTTATTTGTCTTTTCAGTTTTCTAGTGACTCTAGATTTAAAAGAAGCACATCATTACATTCCTACAGATCAAAATTTCAGATGTTTCTTCTTAAGGTTTTCTGTGTCTGGATCACATTATCAGTTCTCTGCATTACCTTTTGGTCTACCTACTGCTCCAAGGGTGTTCACAAGGTGTCCAGCTCCTGTGATAGCCTACTGCAAACTGCAAGGTATTCCCATGGCTCCTGTGATAGGCTACTACAAACTGCTCATGTGATAGCCTACTGCAAACTGCAAGGTATTTACTTGGCTCCTGTGATAGCTTACTGCATACTGCAAGGCATCCACATGGCTCCTGTGATAGCCTACTGGAAATCGCAAGGTATTCACATGGCTCCTACAATAGCCTACTGCAAACTGCAAGGTATTCACATGGCTCCTGTGATTGCACACTGCAACTGCAAGGTATTCAAATTTTTCCATATTTAGATGACTTGGTTATTTTTACAGTGTCTGTTTCCAAGTGTCAGGAATATTTCATTCGGGTAAGGGATCTCTTAAACAGGCTGGAATTCCAACAGAACTTACAGAAGTATTGTCTGATTCCTTCTTACAGGATTATTTTCTTGGGGTATCTCCTAGGCACCTCAGTTCAAAGAGATTTTCTTCCACAGGAAAGAAATAGATATATATTTATATCTTTTCCAGAGTTTTTTTCCACTCAGACTTCTGTCTCAGCAAGGGAATGCCTCAGATTTCTTGGTCTCATGGCTTCTATGACACTCATGATACCATTTATAACACTCCACAAGGAAAATTCAGTGGTAACTGAAATCTGTTTAGTCCCATTATCAAAGTTTCCTCACTTTTCAAATTCCAGTTTTGGGATTTGTGAAAAGGGAGATTTGATTTCATGGAGAAGACATCAAATATCTCAAAATCAGGTTTCTCATTCTCCCTTACTGCTCCATTGCAGTCAGTCACAACAGACACTGCAGATTTTGCTCAGGGAGGAATGTCTATGGAGATAAAATTGCAGGGTCTTTAAAAAAAGATAAACCAAAACACATAAACATAAAATAGATATTAGCTGTTTTAAATGCTGTCAATTCTAAACTGTTTGTGGTCTACAGGACCTCTTCAAGCATTTACATACAACATGACGGTGATGTGGTACATGAACAAACAAGGGAGGGACCAGATCTTACCCTCTGTTCATACTAGCCAAGGTAGCCTATGGTATAGCTTTACAGAATAGTCTGACTCTAGTGGCCTATTGCATACTATCAGAGAAAAACTGTGTGGCAGACAGGCTAAGCAGGACCAAGATGGACTCTGACAAATAGAAATGAAATCAGTGGGTTTTCCAACAACTAACTCAGCTGTGGGGAACACCTCAAATAGATCTATTTGTTTGCACTCTCAACAAAAAGATGGCAAAATTCTGCTCCAGGAATCCATGCAAGAAGGCCTGGAATACAGATGTTTTTTTTCTTTCCCATAGACAGGAATGTTTCTGTATGTTGTTCCACCCTTTCCACTAATATCCATGGTCATTACGAAGATTCAGATTTTATTTATTTAACATTTGTTTACTGGGAAAGTCCGACTTGGAACAAAGCCATTTTTCAGCGGAGGCCCGGGGAGAAACACTCTAGATGTATGTCTTTGAAATGTGGGAGGAAACCGGAACACATGGAGGAAACCCACACGAATGCAGGAAGGACATGCAGACTCCGCACTGAAGGTACCCCAGTTGAGAATCGAACTGGAAAGCCTTTTGCTGTGAGGTGACAATGCTACCACTGCACCACTGCGCCATCTGCCGCAAGGCCATCTGACTCCCTTCTGGCCAGGCAACAGTAGTTCTCCCTTCTTTTGGAAATGACCAGGGGCAATTACCATGCGCTTCTTCACTACTGGATTTACTCATACAAGACCAGGGGAGTTTAGTACATCTTGACTCTAAACAACTACAGCGGACTGCCTGGATAATATAGCTTTAATACCTTTTAGGCACCTTTTCTCTGAGGACATGCAGCAGGTGTTACTAGAATTAAGAAAACCTGCTACTAGAAAGTCATATAATAGCAAATGGAAAAGTTTTTTCTAGTCGATGTCAACAAAATAACAAGTAGCCACTCAGGGCTAGTGTTTCACTGGTACTTCAACATTTTCGTGAGTTGCTATCCTGTGGCCTGTCTTACTTCCGCCTCAATGAAGGTTCATTTGTCAGCCATTTCAGCATGTCTTCACATGGATCCCCCCCTTTTAATGCAATCTCATGTGAAAATGTTTATGAAAGGGGTGTTGTGCAAGAAGCCTCCTATGAAACAGGTGGCTTCTCCCTGTGATGTCAGTTTTGTTTTAGAGAAACAAATTCTTGCTACATTTGAATTAACTCATCAGGCTGAACTGAGGCTCTTAACATGGAAAACAGTATTACACATTGCTCTGATCTCTGCAAGAATAGTATCTGAGTTGCAGGCTCTTGTGGTAGGTCATCCTTACCTCATTTTCCACAGAGTTAGAGTTTTCTTAAGAACTAATGCCTAAAGTGGCATCCATGTTGACCTTAAGCCAGTATGTCCACATCTCTTTCTTTTTCCTAGTACCTAAAATGAGGAAGAAAGGATACTTCAAGCCTTGGATACCCACAGACAAAAAAAGGCAACCTACATCAAACAGGACTATTTCAAAATAGTTGCCTCATGGCATTACTTTTTGTTATTTCCACCACAACAAAACTATTCCAGGCAGGGTTAAGGCTTTTCCAGGACCTTGGCTTAATCAGTAGCTTTTTACAAAGGGTTAGATGCTGGAAGAATTCTAGAAGAAGCACCTTGGTCCTCTCAGTACACTTTTACAAAGCACAATAAATTAGACTCCTTCTCCAGATCTAGGACAGACTTTGCTAGCACTATTCTCCAGGGGCTCCTGGACCCTCATCTTTCCTACTCCCAGTCAGTTTACTCTGTGATAATCTACACATACAGCTACTGTTACTGCAGCAGTAATCAAATAAAGAACACAGTACACCTGTGCAACTAAACTTACCGTAACAATAGATGTTCGAATGATCACTGCTGCAGCAGCTGCTGCATCCATCCATCCCCTATTTTTATTGTACGTTTTTATGCAAGGGTATGGATTTTTTTATTGTTAAATTCCTAGCATTGTCCTCTCAGGCATTTAGCCTGTCTCTCCCTGTTGGGGTGAAAGCTCTGAAAGGCTTCATGACCAAATGTGACTTTACATCAGGTAAGTTTAAGCTGACTAATGGTTTGGGCTGGCAGAAGGTACACTGGAAGCTTTGGAAGCTGGCTGGTTGTGGAATCCTTGGCAGGATTCAACTCGTATAGCTAAGTCTACTGCAGCAGTGATCAGTCAGACATCTGCTGTTATTGAAAATTTACTTACATGATTGTGCTTTCATTTTCAAGACATGCAAAAGAAAACTATCATTATGAATAGTGATTTTGTTTTATTTTAAATAAGACTATAGTGGTAATATTCCTTTATTTGAATGAATAAGCCACTGGTAAAACCCATTTGTAGTTTCTGCTGCTGTAGATAGGTATTTTAATTCTACCACTGGAATACAGATACTTTTTCCAATGGACAGGAATGTTCCTGTATGTTTTTCTACTCTTTCCACTAACATCCTGGATCATTCTGAAGATTCAAAAGATCTCTCCAAAGATAATTGTGGTGACTCCCTTCTAGCCAGGCAACAGTGGTTCTCCCTTCTTTTGGAAATGGCCAGGGGCAATTACAACAAGCTTCCTCACAGACTGGAATTACTTACACAAGACCAGGGGAGTTTAATACATCTCAACCATAAACAACTACAACTGATCGCCTGGATAATATCTTCAATCATGTAATTTTGTTTTATTTTAAACATGGCCACATACTGTGTATGTGCATGTGTATATCTATATCTATATCTATATCTATAAATATATCTATATCTATATCTATATCTATATCTATCTGTCTGTAGATAGATATCTCTGTATATATATATATATATATATATATATATATATATATATATATATATATATATATATATATATATATATATCTAAATTAATGGAGAGTTGGTGTGTCTTTACTATAATTTAGGAAACGCATTTTGTGATAAGCAATGAAGCCACAAATCATTAATAGAATTGACAATTTCTAAAATGCAAGACATTTCATGTAAAACATAAACCAGACCGCCAAGTGCTCAAAGTCTTCTGTTTTTTTTCTTTTAAGTTATTCTGTGGGCTATACATTAATTGTCCAAGTGTTCACAGAACAGGGCTTTAGCTTCTTTACATATGTGTTTATTAAATAGACATACTTGTTAGTGTTGAGTTTCTCCTGTAATTTGTGAGGTAAATTTTGGTGTCTCTTTTAGAAGTGACAGTTTCATTGTTTGACTAATAAAGTCAAATCCCACTAGATTTACACATGCCATGTTAATTGGCCTGAATGTACATAATGTATGTTACACACACACAAACACACACACACACAGACACACACACACACACACACACACACACACACACACACACACACACACACACACACACACACACACACACACACACACACATATATACAGGTTTCTGACAATTTACTGAAGAGCAATAAACTGAAATACATATGTTCATAGGTAGGCACTAGGCTATCGACCCAAGGGCCTATGTAAGCCTAGCCAACAAGGTTCCCTGGCTTACGCCACCCAAGAAAGTTATTTTCTTGTGCCGCTGTTGAGCAGAGACACAGAAGTGATCCCCAGGGTGTATTTCCTATTTCCCGTCCGCTCATCAAGATTTTTCATAGATGGGTAGCCTGTTCCAGAGTATGGGAAGTCTTTGGGACAGGAATCTATCCCTCCAGCATGTCCTGTTTATTGTTGTGACAAGGTTTAGGTCCCTAGTGCGTGTAGCTCGGAGGGATTGGGATTTCTTTAGGTGTGGCATGTCCAACAACTCTGGGTTTGACATAGCTTTATATGTTAGGCAGAGATCACCTTGGAGTAGGCGATATGCTTCAAAGTAAAGCTGGAGTTTTTTGAGACAGTCAGTGTAGGGCATTTGTTTGAGGCCAGTAATCCTCTTTGTGAGTTATTTCTGTGGCCTTTCCAGCTGCTACAGGTGTCTTGTGAGGTACATTCCAAAAGGGGTGTTGTACTCTATAATGGGTCTAATGAGTGTCGAGTAGAGGGGAACAATGACCTCTTTTTTCCTGAATGAGAACCCTTTTATAATACATAATACATAATATTGAATGTAAAATGCTGAAAAGTCAAAATATTGAAATGCTAAAATGCTGATATCAAAGCATCTACTTAATTACATATGTGGAGAACTGGACTTGTTTGAGCCCCCCTAATGCAGAACATGTGTTAGCACTCATTTCTCAGTTTCACAAATTTGTTGTTGTAGCATATGTTCATAGGTTCATAGGTGTTGATTAGGGTAATGACCACAAGGACCTTTTTAAGAACAGCCATGCATCCCAAATCTCTGATAAGCTGAAACATTCAAAATGACTTCCAGTAACTCAGGTTTTTCCAAGACACACCTTGACAGATTTTTAACCATGTCTGAGATCCTTAATAGTGATGTCCCTAATAAACATTACCTATCTGAAGATTAATTAATTTTATACGTTGCTGCTTAGTCTCATGATAGGTTTTAACTTATATAATCAAATGAGTTTAACCTTATATAATATATAAACAAGTGCCCTGTTATACCAATCTATACCAATCATTTTTTTCTGTAGCAGAGGCCTTTGTGTGATTTTAGTTTATGATTACATACACACACACACACACACACACACACACACACACACACACACACACACACACACACACACGTGTGTGTATATATATATATATATATATATATATATATATATATATATATATATATATATCTATATATATATGTATATAAAATACCAAACATCTTCCCCAATATTTTCAAATTTAAAGGGCCACCTAATAAATAGCCCAGCAGTAGACATCACTCCCTATACAAACTATCAACCTACTTATGTTAGATATACCAGCTCTAAAACCAGACACTATTATAAATTTATAAATACATTTTTGAAATGTATACTACAGTTACACTATAACCTAATAATACATGGTGACATCCATCCTAACCCTGGTCCATCCACCCTAAATACAACTAGCCCTCACACAGCTCACTTCACCAAAACAACAACTATTAACAAACCCCTTAACTCTCTACTGGTCTGTCACCTTAATATCAGAAGCCTAAATAACAAAGTGCATGAACTACATGCCCTCCAAGGCACCCACTCTCCTGACATACTCTGTCTAACAGAAACTTGGCTTAAACCATCAACTTCTGATACTGAAATATTACCACCGGGTATAATATTCTTAGGCTAGATAGGACTACTAGGAAAGGATGTGGGGTAGCTGTACTTTATAAATCTTCTCTTAATGTTTCTATTGACCCCATACAACCTCCCTAAGCAAACAATGCAGAAATGCTATCCACCAAAATTCAAATAAACAATAACAAATGCATAAGGATTGTCTGCCTGTACATCCCTCCAGGAAATAATATATCCACCCTAGAATGTATCCTCAACTCACTGTCTAGTACCTGCCCACAGGAAATCATTGTACTTGGAGATTGCAACATTGACTGGAATACCTGTTCCCTAAATCTCTCTCTACCCACATTAACCTATATGAGTTTACACAAACCATTTCTACTTCCACCAGGACAGGTAAACCTACTTATAAGGAAAGTATACTAGACTGGAAACTTATTAATTCCCATCCCCAACTGTATACTTCAGGTACCCTTCCTGATGACCTGAGTGATCACTTCCTGACCTACATAATTAAATCACAGTCACAAAATGTAGGTCGTACTGCGCAAATACTCCAACACTATTACTCACGCCAAATTTTTTAATGCAAAGCTTTCGGGTTAACCACCCTTCATCAGTACATAAAACCAATAAATTCTTACATTATTTAAATAGGGAATCATTTAAAATCACATGTTTCAGCCAGCCTATCATCCTAACTACCAATTAACTTTTAAAGAAACTTTTAATAGAAAAAAACTAACTCTTAAATCTTATAATAAAAATACATTACTAAAACCTTGCAATATCATTCAATCAATTCCAACATCCTATAAAAGAGACATATTAAAAAGTACAACTATATCAAATCAGACATTTTCTCTTTGCCTTTTCACTAATATTGGCTTTAAACTAACTGCATTATTGAGACCAGGTTTGGCATCTGCCTGCAGTCTAACTATCCATTCATATTCCTTCAATTCTAGTGCATTGTTCATATCACCCCCTCTAACTCCCATATCTACCATACATATGGCCCTAAATCTAAATTTATGTGTATCATTATTTTCAAGGATATGTTTACTTAATGCATTTGTCAATACTTTCCTTCTTAATTCAGATTTATGTTCTACTATCCGCTCTTTTAATTTTCTAGTGGTTTTACCTACATAAAATTATGTACACATTATGCATGTAGCCAGGTATACCACTTGGGTAGTATTGCAATTTATGGGAGCCCTAAGGGTAAATATTTCTTTAGTAGTCGGATGTTTAAATGTATCTTCATTATCCAATATATCATTACAACAACTACAATTAAAACATTTCTTTGTTCCCATTCTTCGTTGCAATGTTACTTTTCTTTCTTTAAAATCCTTATAACATAACTTTTGTTTTAATGTTTCTGAATTCCTATATGCAAACTGTGGTTTCTCTCCCACAACAACTTTTATTTCTGGCATAGCCATTAAAATAAGCTAATTTCTCTCTATTATATTATGTATGTAATTCGTATTAAGATTAAATGTGGTGACGTATCTTACTACTTTTTCTTTTTTATTTAACAATCTTGGTTGTTCCATCTCCCTACTAAAAATTGGTTTATACCTATCTAATCTACCTAATAGTACTTCTTCATATATATCATTTATAACTTGTTTTGGGTAACCATTCACTTCAAATTCTTGCATCATTCCCTTAACCTGAACTTTAAAATTACTATCTTCAGTGTTAAGCTTGCTAGCTCTTATCATTTGTGCCTTCATTACTCCTTTAAATGTATGTGGGGCATGCATACTATTTCTAGTAATATATCTACAAGTATCTACTTCCTTCCTATGTATTGTAGATTCTAGTCTATCCCCATTTTTGTATAAATAAATACCTAGAAATACTATATTTTTTTCTGATGCCAACATTTTAAATTTTAAAAAGTCCGTGGAACCATTTAGATACATAATATAACTATTTAATTCATCCATATTGCCATCCCGTATTAAAAAACAATCATCTACGAACCTCCTATACAATTTAACATTAGTATTTAGATTGTTTAACCCACTTAGTATAAATTGTTTCTCCCACTGGTATAGTACCAAATTAGCATACGTATTCGCTACTGGGGTGCCCATTGCTACTCCAGTCAGCTGTAAATATGGTATTCTATCAAAAATGAAAACATATTAAATTCACTATTAAGAAAATCACGTATGGCATCTATTCCATAGTCATTTGGAATTACTGTGAAAAGCGATGTGATGTCCAATGTCACAAAAATACATTCTTTTCCTATATTATCTGCATACCATTTATATAAATAAAGCAAAAAGCTATTAGTATCTTTTAACACAGTGGAACATTTATTTAAATATTTCCATAATCTCATTTGTAAATACTTTGAAATTGGTTCGGTTACCCAACCACCCCCGAGACAGTTGGTCTCAGCGGTGGGTTTTCTAAACTTTTATGTATTTTCGGAATCCCATATATCTGTGGTATTCTAGGACATGGCACAGATAAGTAATTAAACAAATCAATAGTTATATCTTTATTCAACTGTAAGTCATATATAATCATGTTGACATCTGAAACACACTTTCTAACTTCACTAAAAGTTACCTCTTTAAAAGTCACCACATCATTTAAAATACTTTTAAAACTTATCATATAAGTCTCCCTATCCATTATTACCACTGCACCTCCTTTGTCCGCTTGTTTTACTATTAGTCTGTCATCTTCCTGTAACTTTCTTAGTGCTTCATATTCAAAATAAGACAAATTATAAACCTTTTTCCTATTCCTCTTATTATAAAAGTCTCTTAACTCTTTCTCAACAATATCTGAAAAGGCAATCAGAATCGGACATAGCAGAGACGTAAAAGTACTTAATTTTTTACATGCAAGTGGTTGCGAATCCACTTTAAAAATTAATTTCAAGCTCATGTTTCTCACAAACAGTTTTAAATCTGTTATTGCTTGTATTATGGTGTCCGTAGTATTCGGAATGAATTTCAGGCCTTTTTTTAAAAGGTCTAATTGTGCATCAGTTAATGTTACTACCGATGACCTGAGTGATCACTTCCTGACCTATATAATTAAATCCCCATAATTCCATTCTCAGAACAATAAGAACTAAGAAGAACTTTCACCTTGTCAAATTCCAAGAAGAACTTAAAGCATGTAACTGGTCAGTCCTAAAAGAATTTTCCCTTGACAAAGCTGTAGCCTACTTTAATAATACATTTCTCAAAATCCTTGATTTCTATGCTCCCGCGCGCTCCATTAGAATAAAATCAAATATTGCACAATGGGTTACTAAAGACACCAGATCTATAATTACCCTCAGAAATAAAGGCAGGACCTAAGGGCACTCCACAAAATCTCCCCAAGACCAAATTAGGTTCATAGGTTCATAGGTTGGTACTAGGCTATCAGCCCTAGGGCCTATACAAGCCTAGCCATAACAATTCCCTGGCTATTTCTTCCCACACTATTTACTTCCCTGGACCTCTGTCTAGCAGGGCGACTGACGTGATCCCTGGGGTGAATTTCCTTTCTCCCATCCAATCGTCAAGGTTCCTTTTGAAGAGGGCCAAAGAGGCACTCTGCTTGACATGTATGGGCAATATATTCCAGAGTCTGGGGAGTCTCTGGGTCAGGAACCTATCCCTCCTGCATGTTTTGTTTATTGTGATTACAAGGTTTAGATCCCTGGAGCATGTGGCTCTGAGGGATTGGGATTTCTTTAAGTGTAGCATGTCCAACAGCTCTGGGTTTGACATGGTCTTGTATGTTAAGCAGAGATCGCCTCTGAGTAGACGATATGCGACAGAGTATAGCTGGAGTTTTTTAAGGCGGTCAGTGTAGGGCATCTGCTTTAGGCCTGTGATTCTTTTAGTGAGGTATTTCTGCAGCCTTTCCAGTTGTTGCAGATGTCCTGAGAGGTACATACCAAACGGGGCATTGTATTCTATAATGGATCTAATGAGGGATGAGTACAGTGGGACAATGACCTCCTTTTTTCTGGATGAAAAGCCCTTAGTGATGAGGTGTGCCACATAGAAGGATTTCCTGACTGTTGTGGTGATGTGGTCATCGAAGGTGAGACCACTGTCCACCTGTGTCCCTAAGTCTCTTATCACACTTTCAGTGTTTAGTGTACTGCCACCTATATGGTAATTCATGGATACATGTTTTTTCCGAAAGGGGATAACTATACATTTCTTGGCATTGAGCTTGAGCCCATGGCTCTGGCACCAAGCATCTGTTTCTGTAAGGCCCTTTTGTAGAGTATCCAAATCATTTGGGGATTCAATAATGGCTCCCAGTTTGCAGTCATCTGTGAACTTTGTTAGCCAGAGTTCTTTAGTGTTGGCCTGTACTTCAGAGAAGTAGATGCCAAACAAGAGCGGTCCCAGGACTGAACCCTGATGTACTCCATTTGTCACTTGTCTGGAGCTGGATATGGAATCAGCTACTTTTACAGTGTGGGTTCTATCAGTAAGCCAGTTAGCAACCCATTGGGTGACGTAGGGATTAATGCCCAGCTTAGTAAGTTTATCTATGATTCCAGAGTGGGGGATGGTGTCAAAGGCCTTGGCAAGGTCTAGATAGGCTGTCTGGACCACCTTACCCTTGTCCATGGCTCTGGAGACTGATTCAAAGAAGTCAATCAGGTTCAGGAAACAAGATCGGCTCTTCACGAACCCAAACTGGGTGGGGTTCAGTGTTTGAAGGTTGCCAATGTCTTTGTGTATAAGTTCCATGATAATACGCTCCATGGGCTTGCAGATAAGGCTTGTCAGACTGATGGGATGGTAGTTTCTGGGATCTAAGGTGGATCCCCCCTTGTGGAGTGGGATAACTGTAGCCCTGCGCCACTCAGTGGGCACGAAACCTGAGGTGAGGCTATGATTAAACAAGACACTTAGGTGAGCTGCCAGTTCATATTGTAGGTCATGTAGTACACAGCCCGGGATGTCATCTGGTCCCATGGATGCTGTATTCTTAGCTTTGGAGAGTGCATTTTTTACCTGTGTGGCCATTATTACCGGAATTTGGCAATCTTCCGGTATTGAGATGGGCCCTTTAAGGGGTGAGAGGGGGGTGAAGTTGGCACTGAATCGATCTGCCAGGATATTGGCAATATCCTTAGGATCAGTATATTTAATGCCATTCTGTTTTAGCTCAGAGCAGATCTGAGCATTGCCATTTAGATTCTTGACATAGTTATAGAATGCCTTGTGGTTGTCTTTGGAATCTTTGGCAATTTTATTTTCGTAACTAGCTTTGGAGGATTTTATGAGGGATCCCAGTTTCTTACTGAGGCGGTAAGGGAGTTTTTTGCATCCTGGGATTTTCCTCTTTTCTGCAACAGTTTCTTCCTTTTGTTGTAAAGTTTGTTTATGGCAGGGGACCACCAGATTGGCTTCCTTTTTTTGGATGAGAGCATCTTGGTTCTATTTGGGATGCCACGATTCATGCATGAGTAGATGTGCTCATACAGTGCCTTAGTATGGGATTCAGCAGTTGAACTTTCAGTTCCCGTCTGCACGGGTGTCATGAAGTTTGTCACTTCTGACTTGAGTAGCATGAAGTTGGCTTTGGAGAAGTTTTTTATGGAGGTTTCCTTACTGGGGGTTGGGGGTGGGATGTGGATGATAAGGGTGATTAGCTTATGGTATTAGCTATCGGCAGCTAAGAAACGAAGCAAAAAATCTGTCTTACTTGATAAAAGAAACTACTACTGCCATTTACAACAGGTAAAGCATAACAATCCCCAAAAATCCTGGGCAAGTATAAATAAATTAATGCACGCAGGCCAATCCCCCACCCCATCCCCTGTAGCCACCACTGATAAATCACCTGAGGATGTCGCAAACATCTTCAACTCTTTCACTGAGACTATCCAATCCCTAGCTAGTCAACTACCTCCTATCTCCCCCAGTGTAAACCACTCCACTTCTAATACCAAACTTTCTTTTAGATTCCAACCAGTTGCCACTTCATATATTCAAGCTCTATTCAAAAAGTTAAAACCTACTACCTTGTCAGCTGATCATCTCCCTGGTGAGTATCTGCAAAAATCTGCTAATGCTATAGCATACCCTATTTCCATTCTTGTTAACCACACCATAGCAGAAGCCACTATCCCATCCATCTGGAAGATATCCTATGTGATACCACTCCATAAAGGTGGACGTTGCACTGATCTATCTAATATTCAACCAATAGCCATACTGTCACCTCTTGCCACAATTATGGAAAAATGTATCCACAGGCAGCTAATGCAACATCTTATCCAAAACAACTTACTGGCCAACTCCCAGCATGATCTCTGACCTCATCGTAGCACCACCTCAGCCCTCCTTGCCTTCTCTAATACCATAAACCACAACCGTAATAATAACAAATTATCCTGAGTCCTCTTCTTAGACCTTTCCATGGCATTTGATAGGGTCAGTCACCAGCTAGTAATCCAGACCCTATAAACTACCTACTTAAATAAGACTGCTGTCCAATGGTTCCAGTCTTATTTGAATGGCAGACAACAGGCCATCTTATGGCAAAATAAACTATCTACCCTTCTACCTAATGCCCTAGGAGTTCCCCAGGGGATCCATACTGGGACCTCTTTAGTTTTCTATATTTATTAATGATCTCTATACTGTCATTCCAAATGCAACTTGCATTCAATATGATTTGTTCAGCTTCCTCTCAGTCAGATATGTGTACAGAATCACAGTTAACTTTTAACACAGTGGAAAAATGGCTGTCTGATCGTCGTCTGATCTTAAATCCTAAAAAATTAAATTGCTACTTTTCTCCCCCACCAACAGGTCTAACCCACTCTCGTTTTATATACACTCTAATAACGGCACTACAATCTCTCCAGACCCCCATACAAAACTATTAGGAGTCATTAGAGACAATGACCTTAAATTTTGATATACACATTAACAGTACTATCAAAATCATTAACAAAAGACAAGGGTCACTTTACAAGATCAAACTTTTCCTTACCTCACCTGCTCGAACTGCCATTGCCCACTCCTACTTACTTGTGACCTTACTCTATGCTTCCCCCTATTGACTAACCTTGGTAAAACTGAACTCAGTAAATTATCAATTTGCTAAAATCACATTGCCAAATTTGCCACTGGCATGCCCTACAAGACACATCACTGTACTAACCACAAAACACTAGGGTGGTTAGAACTACCTTGCCTAATCCAGCTTAACCAGCTGTTAGTTGCATTTAAAGTATTAGACCAATCTGAAAAAACACCAGCACTGAAACCCATAATTTACCCAATAGCAACTTCACTACACTTAGATCATCAAACAAACTGCTTGTCCAAACTATCAAAGCTTATAACTCAGCCGGTGCCTCTCTGTTTGCTAACTATGTTGGTAAAATTTGGAATTCCCTTCCAGCAAATATTACTCTAGAAACCTCCATAAGTCAATTCAAAAATAGTCTAAAACAATACTTTAAATTACATTGGTCTTGCCCATGTTCTAAACCTGACTAACACATTCACTACTATTGCAAAGGAATTACTCCAGTGTTTCTCAACTACCCTGAGGCTTCTAGGTCCTCATCATATGTAAAACTGTTGATTACTAAATGCATCAATTGTTAATCTGAATTATTCTGTAAATAACATTTTTTTATGTTCTATTTGTATGTTTATCTTACATTTTATGTTTTATGTATTATGCAATGTATTTTGTTTCTACCTTGGATCTTTTCACCCCAGGCCTCTGTTAAAACTGGACATGTGTCCAGTCGGACTATCCCAGTCAACAAATGTAAAATAAATAAAAAATATATATATATATATATATATATATATATATATATATATATATATATATATATATATACATATATACATATATATATATATATATATATATATATATATATATATATATATATATATATATATATATATATATATATATATATATATGTGTGTGTGTGTGTGTGTGTGCATATAATATATATATATATATATATATATATATATATATATATATATATATATATATATATATATATATATATATAGAGGTCTACTTCATATAAACAAAATCCCACTTACCTGACTTTCATAACACTGAGCTGAGAACACCAAAAGTCGATAACACTGACTGCTTCGAACACTGATGTTTAACTAAAGGTAAGTAACCCATTGGCCAACCCGACAAACAAACTGAAACAGAAGCAAAGAAAAAACACTGACGTGGAGGCTTCATCCCCCATGTGGGGTGCACTACTTCACAACCCCCCTAACTAAATATACTAACTCCAAGATCACATTGCCATGGAGGTCAGGGGCAAAGGTCAACATGCTGGCCGAGCTGTTGCTTACATTTAACCAAACCAGTGGTCTGAGTGCCCAAGATAAAACTGGTAAACCTGAAGTAAGGCACACACAGAGCTCAGTAAAATGGACAACTGCTTTAATGAACAAGCACAAAAACAATCCACAGCAAGCTAAATCACAGCAGCACAGCACAGCAAACGAAATTGCAAAGCACAAGCAACAGCACAATAACGCTGTAAAGTTAATCCACATACGTTTTCATCAAAATAACTTCATCAAATACCTAACCTCTCTTCCTTTGATGAATAAATAAACTTATCTAATTCAAATGAACCAATGAGTGAACAAATTCAATTACACATGCAAAATGCATTGAAACAACATGAACCTTAAAGGTGAATGAATCTAAAAGTTAAAACCAAAAGTATATATAATAAATAGACATAATAAATAGATATGCCTCTATGGTTTCCACTGGCTCAGGGGCCTTGAAGGATACCACACCAGTCTTGAGTAGTGTGAAGTTTGCTTTAGAGAAGTTCTTCACTATGGTCTTTTTTGTTTGGGGTGGGGGCGGGATGTGGATTTCCAGTGAGATTAGTTTATGATCAGATCTCACCAATGAGGGATATACTTCCGGTGTGGAGCATTTTGTCCCCATGTTTGTGACAATGAGATCTAGTATATTTTCTCCTCTCGTGGGAACAGTGACTAGCTGTTCCATGGCATTTGAATTTATGAACTCCAGGAACCGTTGGGCTAGAAAGTTAGGGCTTGAGTAATGTTCCCAGTCTATATTCGGGTAGTTGAAGTCACCCAATATGATGGTGTTTGGAGATACATTTATACCCTCCAGTGTCTTCAGGAAGGCTGTGTGGGGTTCCTGAGTTTGAGAGGGTGGCCTGTAGCATGCTACAATTTGTAGAGCAGTTTTGCCTATGGTTAGTTGCACCTGGATGGTTTCGAAGCTTGCGTTGCCCCAACCTGGAGGTGAGGTATCCTTTATGAATATGGATACACCCCTCCTTTTGTGGTGTGGTCCGGGTTTTGGGGCGGAGCATGATATGAGGTAAAACCTAATAGTGCCGGGTGCTCTCAGGAGCCTTGATCCAGGTTTCAGTTACAGCACAGACATCGATGTTCTCCATACTGAGAAGGGCCTCGAGTGCGTGCATTTTGAGATTTAGACTTCTGGCATTGAGCAGCATTACCCTCAGTTTCTTCCCATTTTGTTTTCTAGGGTGGTAGGTTTAGAATTTGAGCCTTGCCTAAAAAGGCACTATGGGGTGGCAAGAGCCTTAGCCAATATCCGAATCCCAGGGTGACAGGTGCAAGCTGTCCCTTGCAGCGTGGCTTGTCAAGCATGTCATCCCAGGCAGACAGACACTGGATCCCCTTTGAATGACACCAGACATTAAGCCAATTGTTAAAGCTGATCATCTTGTCTCTATATTGTGGCATCATTCTTGGTGAAGGAAGGATACTGCTCAGGGTTAGGGTCATACCTGCCTGGGCTACATAATCAGAGAGCTCCTCTATGTCTCTTTTCATGTAGTCCAGGGAGGTGCGTCTCAGGTCGTTCACACCAGCATGGACAATGACTGTGTCATATTTGTACTTGCCGTGGAGTGACCCAAGTGCTTGTGTTATGTGGCGGATTCTAGCCCGATAGGCAGCTTACTGTGACCCTCTCCTTGTTCAGCCTGGTGAGTGGGACGTCAGTGTGTCTGACTATGGAGTCACCTATGACAAGTATGTTTGGTGTTGTATTTGGCCTTAAGGGCTGTGACTGCTTTGCACACTGCTTTTGTGGTTTATGTGTTGCTTGTGGGGTGTCTTGAGGTAGCAGTTGTTTGGGTGTCTGCTTTGGAGGCCTCTGCTGTTTAGGTAAATTTTTACTCAGAGCCTCCAGTATGTCTTTGTGTGTTTATGTGTTTGATTCAGTGGAGTGGTAGCACTATGTGAGGCTGGTTTTGTGGTGTGTGTAGTTGCCTTCTCCTCCTGTCTGGTCTTGCCAGTCCTGAGTTGAGAGAGCTCAGCCTCCAGTTTGGCTAAATAGCTGCATCTCTCGCAAGTATTTGTGTTATGTGGGAGGAGGAGAGGGTTGTCTGTGTACATGAGGCAGTTATAACATTGCCTCAAGATTCCCAGATTCACCAGCTGGACCGGAGAGAAGATTGACAACTGACCTTTGGACATGCTAGAATAATATTGGGAATTCCTTAATTGAAAACAAGGGCCAGTGGGGAGTGAGGGTGTAGTGCTTTTAATTTTTAGTGCTGACTTATATAATTGCTTTAGTGAGCAAGTGCCAGGTAACTTGAGTGCAATGTGTTACAAGTAACTAAATGCAAAACGACAAACAGTAACTTTCTTTCAAGTGAAACAAGGAAATAAGTACAGTAAGCAATGCAGATATCACTAGTGATCCACAGAAGCACTGAGAAGTTGCGTATTAGGTGGAATTAGCTTCCAGGGAAATAACAAGCAAACAAACAACAAGCATATAAACAAAGCTAGATTCAGCAGGCCTGGATCTAGTCTATGCTAGAGCAAACAAGGTGAACCAATTTCAGTAAGATACAGTTCAAATATTCAGGCACTATAAACCTTTAACCAGAAATTCCCAGCTCAGAAGGGCAGAGTCCAGCCTCTTCTCCCACAAGAGTGCAGACCACGAACCTTCTTAATGTAAAATAACTGGCCTGAAGCCCAAGTGCCTAAACCAGAACTAATACACTTGGACACTGGGCTCTCAATCAGCAGTTCCCAACTTAGAAGGATGAAAGCTACCTGTCCTGCCACCACAGTGCTTGCCACAAACCTTCCTAATGTAAAACAACTGGTCTGAAGCCCAAGTGCTTAATCCAAAAGACTTGAATGATAGCTACACTTTAATCAAGTTACAACCAAGCAGTAATAAATACCATTGAATACTTTAGAGAATGTCTGGATTAGTGCTCAAGTTACACAAACAAAGCTAGATCCAGCAGGCCCGAATCCAGTCTATGCCACAGCAAACAAGGCGCACCAACTTCAGTAAGAAACAGTTCAGATAT
>NC_056727.1:242977784-243180284 GCF_019279795.1 Protopterus annectens
TCTATAATACCCAAGCCTCTTTAGCTTTGTACCTTAAACTTTATTTATTGAAGCAAAAACTGTGGGCTCACACTTTTTATATACCTTTTGTGACATTTTAGCCCTCCATCTCTTAGTGACCCATTTATTACTTCCATTTTCCCAGTGTCCAATAAACATTTGTTGTGGGAACCAGGATCAGAAGATTGTAGCTGTTAGCCATAATGAGTAGAAAGCTTTTGAATGCTCCAAACTCTCTTCAAAGCAAAAAAATAGAATGCAGTTTTTGATATGCTGAGGCAGTATGGGTGTACATTTGCATACCAGCAGTCCTTAAATAAAAATTATGTTTTTTCGTCTGTGCACTTGAGGCCCCTAAGTCTCATATGTACAAGACGCACTTCCGTTCTCTCCATAGATGGTGCTTCTACAATGAGACACCACAGCTTCCTCCTCCTGAGATAATTAAGCTGGCAATAGCCACTCATTTCCATCTTTCTCTGCTCTGACACCCTCTGTAATGCTCAGGCCTCTTACTGAACCTGGGTCTTTTGGGGCATAGTCAGAGCCAAAAAACTATGCTCGACTGAGTCATTGTTTAGCTCACATTCTTTTGCCCTAGACCAGGAGATTACTATTAAGTTATATTTGTTAAAATGTTCAGTGTATGTGTGCAGTTCTGAACTGATTTCCAGCTGTTTTTATTTATTGTAAGAGAACGGTGAAAACAGTCTGTAAAATTATTTTGCTGCAGTGATTATGATGTCATAGATTTACCTATGTGGATTTTATTTGCAGAGATCTCCTGCCCATATGTAGTTCTGTTAGCTATTTTACCCCTTAAAATCCTCAACTTTACTTATCTGGAATAATGTGGTTGGCATCTGCATCAATAGAAATTACTGTCATAAAGCCTGCATAAATTTGAAAAAGAATAAGGGAAAACAAAAAATGCTGCTAATAAAACATGCAGAAAAACATCTGGTCACAAATTATCAAGAATACAAGTATTTGACAAACTTTCAGTCTTCTTTCATTTTGCTTAAACTTTGAAGTTCCTTGCCATAGCCATCCATTTTGTCAGCCTTGTTGCAAGATTACAGATAAAGGGATCTTTTGTGTTACATTACCCATAATAATGATGGTGACATTCCTGATATTATAAAACCACAAACACTTGTTTCTTATTATACAGTCCTGTTCTTATTTATAATATGTTACTGTTGTGAATACTGATAAGAGAGCTTTAGTTCAAAAGCAGAAAACTCATTCTTTGTTCATAGTTTCTGCTGCAAATCATGATCAGATCATTAACTGACAACTGTGATTACATCAATAAACCTAAATCTGAGCTTCTGAATTAACAATGCCTTCTCTAAATGAAAGATTTATTTATTTACAATTTGCTAACTGAATAAGTGATCTGATCCTTAAACCTTTTATTCAGCTATAACTAAGGTCACACGGGCAAGGGGAAATCTAATACATATGGACAATTTTAGTGTAGCCATACAACCAACATGCTTTTTGAGAGGTAACATATATATAACTGCAGGAGCTGGAAACAAAAACACAGACACAGGAAGAACTTGCAAACTCTACAAAGATAGCGGCTTGAAGTCAGGAGCATAGTTCTCAACCTTCCATCTCCAAAATGAGGAACACTAGCGCTCATAATGTGGAACAAATGGGCAAAATGTGGAACATGTACTAATGGCTTACTAACAACTTCAGCTAGGAAGGTCATAGGATGGTTAAAATATGCTGGTTTTACTTATAAAGATCTTTTAGTGAATTAATATGATTTATTTCTATTTACTATGGATTTCACTTAAAAAATTCCTAACACTGAATGTGTTACAGACCCTTTCAATGTGGAACTTCGAGGAACATGAACTTTTTAAGATCCCAAATGAGGTACGTTCCTCCTAATGAGGTACACTTGAGAGGTATGGTCAGGAGTGAACCCTGGATTTGTGGGTCAGATATCTTACCTCTATCCTGTCATCCTGCTCATGGTCTCATTGTATGCTATTTTATAATCTGTTCATAAGTTTAGAAGAAAAATATTACTTGCAGTCATACATTAATGACTCAGCCATACTGAGCATGAATGCATGAAACAGACCAGGGCAAAAAGGAGGCAGTTTTGAATAGGGTACACTTACTACTCAGTGGCAAATATGAGTTTGGTGGTAACAATACTGTGTGATACTGCTTATGCTTTCATGTCATTGTCTGCGATTTCAAAAAGGGAAGTTAAAAGCACAGGGTCTGTTTGGTGGGACACTGTAAATGCTACAACAGAACCACAACTGATGAAAGCACTCAAAAGAAAATACATGAATTAAAAATAAAAATATCTGGAAAAATTAAAATCACTATTCAGATCATGGCCATTAATATCCAATATTGATACCTTGAGGGAAAAGAACCACTGAATCAGTTACTAGAGAGAGAGAGGTGTGTGATAGATTCATACTTAACTAGGGAAAGGGAGTGAGAAGAGGTAAAAGACTCAGCTGGTTATCCTGGATGATTAAAAAATAAATGATTTGCAACTAAGTAAAGTAGATTAAATGGGAAGAATATACAAAAAAAGAGTTAGTGCCTGTGCACAAGTCACTGGTAAGACCAAACGTCAACTAGTACAAGTAAAGAACTTGGCTGCCAGAAGGTAGTAACAGGGTTAAGTACCTAGTATAATCAGATGTTTACAACACTAGTCACCTGTTACATATGCACTATATTGCAGAGTTTGGAAACCTGAGGGTCTTGTTCCTCACTAATGATATACAGGCAGAGGAAGCTGTGGGAAATGTGACTTGTGTGCAGCTGTTGAGGCATGCTCATGAGAAGTAGGTAAAACACAAATTCTAACTTATCTAATGCTGTAAAGGATGTAGCAGCATTAGCAAGATACTGCTATGCAAATACCAACATTTTAGGAACTTCTTATAATCTACAGACAGACAAAGTATTAGATTCGCCAGTGTCAGCAAAGTAAGAGCATCTGAGCTCTTGTCCCAGCTTATGCTTAAGTTACTCATCCTCAGAGATGGGCTATTTTTCTCATAGTCTCCAGAGTCATCACTGCAATTATTTATTCACTACTTTGTTTCCAATTAGTTTCATAAATAAGTACTAAGCTAGTTGCCCTTGTGGGACATTTTTAAACCTAGCGAATTTCCCTTTCAAAGGTGAGACTCAAACACTGTACCTTGTGTTTCTGAGGTAAGCACTTTAGCCATTATACTAATCGCCAACTCCAGTTCCTTACTGGCTTCAGCTGATAAAGGTCAAAATAGACGGAGGAACCATTGCATGAGCCAAATCTGTTTAGTTTGTTTATTGTATAAATCTCACAGAGTAAATACTGCCTTTTTTTAGATTTCAACTCTAAATATTGATCCAGTTGTTCAGGATATGGGATCTTATGTGAATACATTCAATTAACATGTGTCCATTGTCATAAGAAAGTTCTTCTATATTGGACAGCTTATAAACAAAGGGATTGTGCTAGCTCTGTGGATTTTATTGTCCCCCTTTACTCAGCATTCTTTAGGCCAGATGTGGAGTATAATGGCTCTTTGCCATGTTATCTGTCCAGACACATGCAACAGTTGGATCACCCACATACATACTCTGCTAAAAGGATACAATGTCTAAACAATATGTCCTACATGGGCCATCTCAAAGCCTTGCCACTATATTCAGTATCCTACAGACTGCTACAAAGTGATCTGTATCTGGCATACAAGGCATCCTCCAACCCATTACTGATGGATTTATTGCACATTAGCTAGGCAAATGGCACCAGAAATACATGGTACAGGGATCTAAACCTTTTCTTCAACATCAACAGAATGGTTTGGAGGGACAGGTACGTCTCATATTGGATATTTGGATATCATTGCTCTGGAGCAGACTCCACATCCATATAAAATAAATCTCATCCCTGTCCATATTCAACAGTAACTTGGATCTATAGAGAAAAAACAGAAAATTAACCACACGACTTCTCCATATGCTACTGATGGAAAGAGGCAGTTTCTAAATGCTTTATCACATGCATAGGTCCTCTCAAATTATCTGTGGTATGATCCCAGTTATTCTTACCAGGGGTAATATATAATTACTGACCATGGGATGAGAAAGACCAATCTAACACCAAATTGCATAGGATAATACAAGCACAAAAGGGGAATTGGCTAGGCTTAAAATGGTCCCCAAGGCAGATAGCCTACTGTTTACCTATGACCCTATATGACTTGAGGAGAAAAGCTTTAAATTGTCAAGTATAATGGGCTGCAGTGAAACCGTTGACATCCTGTATTTCAACACACAGTTGAAAACAGATGGTTGAATTCTGACTTGTCCAGGTTTTGAAAATGCCATTTTTTAGTTAAAAATGCTTGTTTTTCTTGCACAGCCAAATATTTCTGTTTCTTCAAAAATTACATGTCCTTGGAGTTTAGAAAGTTGTGCAATCAATGTGAGGGTGCAAACATCCATATAGGAGTTGCAGAAAAAAGCAGATAGCGAGTAATAGGAAAACAGGATCATAGTATCAGTACTATGCAACTGGCTTCACACAAATGCTCTTTACTTCTGGAAAGCCAGAATAATGACTACTTAAGTTGAAATCATGGCAACAGTGTCAGTCGCTTTCATCTACATATGGCCCTTTATGCAGCAATTAAAACAAACTGATCAATTGAATGAATACATACACAAATAACCACCATGCAGAAATTCATCTTCTTATCTCACTACTGTCAGAATGCTGTATGCAACCCACTACAAAACTTATAGACCTCTCAACTGTTTAGCTCAAGAATTGAGGAGAAAGCTGAAAATAATGGTAAACAAAGGACCAAAATCAGGAACATTTACTGCTGTTATAGTCATAGAAAACTGCTGGCATATCAGGCTTTGAATTAGCATGCATTTTTTGAAGCCTATTAAATCTGAAATTTGAACACGTCATTATTTATTGACCCCAGTTCTGACTGATTTGCTAGAACGGTACACATTTTACAAGAAACAGACCAAAATATCAGGCAAAACCATGGAAACTTCAGAGATTCTATGTCCATCACCACATATAAACAGGAAACCTCACAGATCTCACAAGACCCAAGTGTAGTGAAAGTTTTGAAACATGAGAATAATTCTAAAATGACTTCCCTGTTTAGTTTAGCAGAAGCATATCGGCATCAAGCAGAAATGGAAATCAAATCACAAGTAGATAAAAATCAGGAAGTTACTGAATGTGCTAAAAAACAAAAGAAAGAATATAAGGTTAAGGACGAGATGAGAAGCAAGAAATATGGAAAATGCATAAATATAGTTGCAAGTGTAGAAAACTTCTGGAAGAACCTCATGTTGATCAGGATTGAACACAGGAATGGTTAAGGAGAGGCAAATTCAAACCAAAAGATGAAAGGTTAATATTGGTGGCCCAAGATAGTGGGCTACATACACATTGGTTTACAAAGTCGATTGTACATGTGGGAGAAACAGACAAATGTAGGTTTTGTAAAACAGAATTGGAAACAGTCGCACACCTTGTTGCTGGCTGTGACATACTAATGGCAGAAGGATTGTATACTGAAAGGCATAATAATGCGGCAAGACTGTTGCACTGGGGATTGTGCAAACATTATAATATTGAAGTAGCTGAAAAACACTGGAAAAATAACCACAAAGCATCATAGAAAATGATGAAGCCTACATCACATGGGATCATCCATTACCAACAGTTCAAAAGACAGATGTGAGAAAACCGGATATAGTGGTCCATGAAAAGAAGACAAAAGTAGCATTGATTATTGAAATTGCTACACCCAGTGAGTACAGTATTGTGCATACAGAGAGATATAAACTCATAAAATATCAAGATTTGCAAGCAGAAACAAGAGCAATGTGGAGGAAAGACACCCAGACAATTCCAATAGTAGTAGAAGCAACAGTTTTATAAAAATATATCTACAGTTATATTTAGATATGTTAGCAATACATGTAACTCCATACAAATTGTAGAAGGAGTCATTACTGGGCACACTGCGGGTGCTGCAATGAGCACTTCTGGCTATCATCAAAGATTGAAACAATATTAATTTCATGAACTTTAATCATACCTTGACTTAGGAATTAGGTTCATTCCTGTCATGGTATTAGTAACCCAAAAGACATGGAGGAATTAAAAAAGAGATAGAAATGTACTAGTCAAACATTCATAATATGGAATGTCAGTAATGCTGGCAGAAGTGATCAAATAGTCCTATGATTGCGGCCTGCCTGCATTACTTTGGGAGATGTCATGGTACAGTGAGGAGTGGGAATTTGCCCTTTCCCCACTTTTGTGTGATCTTGGAATTGTTATATATTTTGAGTTTTGATCATGTGAGATCAGTCCTTTGAAGTTTGATTTTTTGTGTGACATTTTGAAGTATACATACATAAACGCATACACACACACACACACACACACACACACACACACACACACACACACACACACACACACACACACATAATTTATTTATTGACATTTGAACTCTGGGAAAACCAGCCCAGGGAGAAAAGCTCCAAATTATTGCAAAAAAATTTAAGAACAATAATTTTACAATCTTCAAAAATAAAACAAAAACATCTGCAATTTAAATATTTATAACAAATTAGAAATAATATAGAAAACATTGGTTAAGAACTGATACAAGTTATATGACAATCATTTAAGTTTAGACAGTTTGTAGAGAAAATAAAGGTAAAATAGTCTAATACAAACAAACAGGAATTGCAATATGAAGTGAGGGAAAAGCAGGCTTATGGTATATTTGAAGAGAAAGTCAGGAAAGAGAATTTGATAGAAGTAAAGAAGTGAGTGAAGAAGGGAGAGTAAGGAGGTATAAGAAATGAAAATGTACTTGTTCACATTTAGGGATCTAGTTCTCCTGGTGTTGAGCAAGAACAGAGACATATTTTAGCTAGAAAGTCTTTCAGAGCAGTTTTGAAAGATGGGAGGGAGGCTATAGACCTAATGGATACAGGTAAGAAGTTGTAGGCCTTAGCAGCCTTGTACGAGTACAGACAATGCCCAGCAGATATGACAAGTTTGTAGACAGACATGAGTTTTTGGTCACTGCATAGCAATGACTGACTGGGAACATAGTTGTGTAGAATGTCTTTTAGTGCTGGACAGGCAGCTCGATGCTGGATAATATTGTAGGTGGTAAAAAGCTGTGTATATGTTAGATGATGAGGCATTTCTAACCAATTTAGACTTTTCGGTGCTATACAGTGGTGGATTCTGAAAGTGGAATTTGCTGCAAATTTAGCAACTTTGTCATAGCATTGTTCAAGTTTTATTTTTTATGAAGACTGGAGGCTAGTGAGGATGGGAGCACCATAAAGAAGTGTGGGGAGGAGATAAATAGTGGCAAGTGTAGTTTTAGTTGCATTGCTGAGAACGTTTTTGGCTGTGTAATGCATTTCTAGTTTTTGTGAGGTTTTTCTTATGCAATTTTGTATATGCAAGTCGAATGCAATACCATCCACTATCACTCCTAATAATTTGCTATGGCAAGTGACTTTAGTGGTTGCATTATCAAGAGAGAAGACAGTAAATTTATTTTTTTCATGAGAGACTGATATGGGGAAAAAGTAGTAGTTTGATCCCTTTTTGGATTGAGCATGATTTGTGAATTATGAAGCCATGTTTCAGTGTCTGTTAAAGCTTCCTGAATAATTTTTGGGAGGAGTACCATGTTGTCAGATGTGTAAATCAGAGTGGAATCATCTGCATATTGTATTAGGGTGGCCTATTGTGTGGACGCATAGAGGGTGTTGCTGAAAATGTTTTAGAGGCGGGGGACCAAGGATACAGCCTTGTTGTACACTGCTGGTGACTGTGAGGTAAGAAGAGAGCATGGAGTGCCATTTTAATGACTGATACCTATTAGACAGATAGCTTTTGAACCACAGGAGGGTGGGCTGGGAGAGATTTAGGGAGGTCATTTGAAGTAGAAGTTTACTGTGACAAACTAAGACTTTAGACAAGTCTAGAAATAAGGAAAAAGAATAGTTTGCCATTATCTCTAGCTTTATTGACAGTATCTATATTAGAAGGTCAGCGCTAGCACTATCAGAAGGATGGAAGCCATGTTGTGTAGGGATAGGAGTTCTTCATGCAGGAGATAGTCTAGAACTTATTTCTGAATACATGTTTCAAGTATTTTGGTGAGGGGAGATATGATTCCTATAGGTCTAAAGTTATTAATGTCTGTTGAATTTCCTCCTTTGTGCAGAGGGATAATGTGTGACTTTTTCCAGAAAGAGGGACTGTGGGATTCCTGGACTGGGCTATTTATAAGGACTGAGACAGGATATGCAATGCTATTGGCTACTTTTTTTAGGTACTTGCTTGGAAGGTCATCAGCTGAAGAAGAGCACGGTTTATGTTTGTTTAAGAATAGTTTTATATAGGATGTGGGCACAGGGTTGAAGGTGAAACAGGATGTGGTGATACATGGCTGTTGGGGAAAGTTGGGATTAGATGTTGAGGAATCTTTGGTTAGAGATTCTATACTATTTATAAAATTAGAGCTGAACTGTATTGTAGTTTCAAGTGGTGAGTTATCGGGAGTTGGGTTTTTGGCTGGAATGTAAGATTTCTTTAATGGATGTTCAAAATTGTTTAGGGTTGTGTTTAGTATTATTCTGAAACTTATTATAGTATAGTTTTTTGTTTTCAGTTATTTACTTTTTAGTACGATTGCAAAGCATTCTGAAGTTTGTAGTATATTGAGGTGTTTAATATTTTTGCCATTCCTTCCATGCGTTTTTCTCTATCGTGCATTAACATTCTACTCTTTGTGGATAGCCAAATTGCATTATTTGTTTTTAGTCTCTTCCTTCTAGTAGAAACGTTGTATTGAATTCATTTACAGCATCGTCTAAGGGGAGGATTTTTAGGAAGTTCCAGTTTATAGATGATAGTTTAGTAATGGGCATTTCTAGGAAGGTTGCATGTTGTTTTATAAATATGTTGTTTAACTGGATGTGTGAGATGTCTGGTCACATAGATTGGGAGATGATCACTTAGAAAGTCTGACATTGCACCTGTGGTGGTGTATTTGCTAGGGTCTGATACCAGGATCCAGTCTAGTCGGGAATTTGATGCCTTTCTATAATGTGTGAGGCTATTAATTAGATGGGTGGAATGATATAAGTTCATGCTAGATATAGTGGTCAGACTGTATGTCCAAACAATTGATGTTTACATTACTTAGTAGTATTTTTTCTTGTGTAAGCATTATGGATATGCAATGTAGGATATCTTCCAATATAGCTATATTGTTGCCAGGAGGGATATAAAGGACAGTAATACATATCTGTTATAATTATTTATTTTGAGGAAAGCAGTAAGAAGCTCTGCTGAATTGAATTTAGGTATTGGTTTGCAAGGGGAAATTTGGTAGGTTTTGAGAAATATTAAAGCAATACCACCACCTTTCCTCTTTACACAGTCATTGCGGATGATACTATAGCCAGGAAGAAAACTTCAGACTCAAGTATGCTGGGTTTAAGCCAAGTTTCAGTTACAGTGAGAGCATCAGGCTTATGTTGGGTAATCCAGACATGTAGTTCAGCAGTTTTATTTCTTATGCTTCTAACATTTATTGCAACAAAAATTAGATCACCAGGGTTGGCGATGTACATAGGACAGAATTATCTTTGTGTTCATTGTGATAGGTGGGGCCAGTATTAGGGTATATGTCTCTTTCTAGATGAATTTTAGTGTATTGCGGAATTATGCATACTTTTTCTTTTTTTGAGAGACTTTTTGCACTTAATTTTGTTTTGGTTTGAGTTGAAGTGCAGTTAATCAGTCTTTATTTGGAATAAAGGTAGGGCAATATTAAATAGGTTTGGCTCAGTGTGTGGAGAGTATAAAGAAGAAGTATGGATAGGTGTTTGGGACAGAGTTGGAGAGATGTTGAGGCAGATTATTGAGTCATGGTAGGATGAAAGATAGCACGGTAGAAGGAGAAGAAGAGAAGATAAGCTAAACAGTAGCAACATTTCTATATTTTATAGATGTCTGGTAGTGGGGAAGCAAGAATGAAGAAGGAAACGAAGTTGCAGGGCAGTAGAAGATTCAGTGAATGTGGATTCTGAAAGACAGTAAAGGATAGGTAGGAAGGCAAATATTTTCTACAAATGAAGACTATTAGGTTGTGCTGGTATCTCCTCTGGAATGTAAGGAATAGAGGGTCATGAGAGGCTAGAGTAGTATGAGTCAAATTAAGAAGAAATTAGGGTTTATTTGGGAAAAGTAAAATATACAATGTGGAATAGATAGGTAGGGGTGTGTGTGATTATGACTAGAACTAATGCAAAGCAGTATGGGAGGGAAATGGTTCTAAAAATTAAATGGAGATAGGGAAGTAGGAAACAAGAAACAGAAGTGTATATAAATATATATACATATATATATATATATATATATATATATATATATATATAAGTAAGTAAGGTCATTTGGGGAGGGTTTGGAATAAGAGTCACAAGTGAAATATGTATGTAGGTAGTACAATGTTAGAGTAAGAGGGGGTGGGTAGGAATAGATGATAAGGTAGGGGAACAAAGAAAAGCTGAGCATAGCAGGCTTCCCATCCTTAGGCCAAATTATAACTGAGATCAATCAGTTTATAGCCAGTACAAAGCAATTAACAAAGAGATACAAAGTAAACAAGTTTTCTGACATTTCCTGAGGCTAAATAATTGGCATATACAGTAGACCCCACTGGTCAAGAAAAAGGGCACAATGGCCAACTTATTAAGAGGTCATTAGGTGCTCAAATTATTTTACAGATACTTTCAATCACAGAGCAGGCATGTAATTGACTGATTGAAGTTAATACACAGCAAGGTTTTTCGTGTAAAATGTACTTACATTATACAATGACAAAAATTCTCAGTAAACGTGTAGTAGTAGGGCATTGTGGCAAAGCTCCTGCAGTACTGAGGTCAGATGTAGTGACTGCAGGCTATTATACAATGACAAAATTCTCAGTAAACTTGTAGGAGTAGGGCATTGTGGCAGAGCTTCTGCAGTATTGAGGTCAAATTTAGTGACCACAGGCTCTGCTGTATGAAGGAAGATAGTGATTGACTGTATATGGTTGCATTCACTAATGTTGAACATTCAGAATATTGAGCATTATGTGTGTTAGTGTCACTGGCTTTGCTGTAGTGTGCATGTGTGTGTGTGTGTGTGTGTGTGTGTGTGTGTGTGTGTGTGTGTGTGTGTGTGTGTGTGTGTTTGTGTGTGTGACAGAGACTTCTGTGCATCAAGGAGTGAGCATTAGCATTTGCCCTTTACTCACTGTTGTTTGATCTCACAGTTTGTATATATAAGCTGCAGGGGTGTAAGGGGTACAGGGGGGATTGTCCCCTGTATATGTGTTATTTTTTATTTTTTTTTACTTTCAATTTTTTTAAGATCAGTATTTTTTGTTTCAGCATTTTTTAAGTTTTCTGACAGTTTCATCTCTCTCTCTCTCTCTTTCTTTCTCTCTCTCTCTCTCTATATATATATATATATATATATACACACACACACACACACACACACACACACACACACACACACACACACACACACATATATATATACTGTATATATACACCCCATGAAAGAATGAAAGATATTAAAGGGAATTAACCTTGTTAGTTTTAAATATAAATAAACCAGACAGCTTATTCTACTATCACTTACTACTCCTGTTATAGAACTCCTTAATTAACTCTCTAAATAACCTTACGATTCCTGCTATAGAACTCTTTAATATTAGCTTTTTCCCTTACACATCTATACTAAAAGCTCACCCTCTTATGTCTTATGATAATTAAATGCAGAAAGTGCCTCTTACCTACTCAAAGCTTGTAGAACACAGTCTCACTGTATAACTGATTGCCTCTCAGCCTCTCTCAGCTGTGACCCGCTCCGTTCACCCTGCAGGCTCACTCCGCTCCCCTACCCTACCTCCAATTCTCACCCACCCCAGTGGTCCTAAACTTATACTTCTTTAACCACACCCTCTCTCCTATCCAACCAATCCCATTCACCAACCTTTTCACAAAATTAACCACATCCATACGTTTTATCATCAGTTACAATAAGCCACTATTTATAGCAATTTACCATATCCCTTTTCTTTTAGCTAAGTATTAGTTCCCTTCTCTCTACGCTCTCCTTATCCAATACTTTCTTTTTTCTTAATTTCAGACTCAACTCCTTAAACATCTTATACATAATCTCAACAAGATGCCTTTAGTAGTAAAAACTATTATAACCAAATTAATACTCATAGCTATAATTTCAACTGCCCTCACCTCTGCCTACCTCCTCACCTCCTTTGAAAAACTGTATTATTACCATTTTAACTACTCTCTAAAACAAACAGCAATATAAACTCCTATACTCCCTAATTGTCAGACTAATATCATTTCCATTCCCAGCTATCTACTACCTAAATACCATACACTCTCCCACATTAAATACAATAAACTTACAGTAAAGAAAGTAAAATATCAAACCAGCTTTATAAATAATTCTGCAATAAAACTAAATAATCCCTCCTTAAAAGATGGTGACATCCACCCTAACCATGGCCCTACCAATCTCGCTACCCTAGTAACCCACCCTAAACTCCGTAACTCTTTCCTAATAGGACATCTGAATATCTGCAGTATTAATAACAAAGTAGCCCATCTCCATGCCCTTCTAGATATTCACTGCTTTGACATATTCTGCCTGACAGAAACATGGTTAAAACCAGGGACCAAAGACAATGAAATCATTCCCCAAGGATATAATATATCGAGACAAGACCAAATAAAAAGCAAGGGTGGGGGAGTAGCAGTTCTATTCAAAGATGGACTTCAAAATCTCTACTTTACCATACAACCCACCTCAGCATAGTAAGGCAGAAGTCCTTATCACCAGATTTCAAATCAACCATAATAAATCTTTATATATCATCTGTATCTACCTACCACCCGGCAATAATATCAAAACTAGTGATTTTAATATTGACTGGAAAGTTGTCAACGCTGATAATCCTACCTCCCATATCAACCTTCATGGCTTTAGTCAAACTATCACCTCCACAACCAGAATCAATAAACCAAACAAAAAAGAGAGCACCTTAGACTGTATACTTATAAATAGACAAAAACAAGCTTACAAGGTAGGAACTCTGCCAGACGATGTAAGTGATCATACTTTGTCCTACATCCTAAGGCAAAAAAATGATATCTCAACCCCCCCACACAGATAGGATTGCATGTACCAACAAACACTTTAACCCAGTATTATTCCAAAATGAACTTAGTGTCTGTGACTGGAACCCTTTAAAAACTCTACCACTTGAAGAGGCTGTTAAATATCTAAACTCTAAATTCTTATCTATCCTTAATAAGCACGCACCCAAATGGTCCATCAGAATGAAGTCCAAACCAGACAGAAAATTTTACTTAGGAATATGTCTTGGGCTAAGTGGAGAGCTAACAAAAATATCTCTGATCAACAAATTTTAGGCAGTTGAGAAATAGTACAAAAAAGGCAATACTTACAGACAAAAAGAACTACTACTGTAAACTACAGCAAAATCACCAAAACAATCCTCAGAAGTTTTGGTCTAGTACAAATAAACTCCTTTTCCCAGGACACTCTCGTACACCTACCCCACTTCAGGCTGATTCAAATACCCCCATCAAACTGCCAATGCCTTCAATACCGTCTTCACAGAGACCATGCAATCACTAGCCAGTCAACTAATCCCAGACAACTCAAGCCTTCCCACCACTGTACCTGGCACTCTACAAACATTCCATCTGCAACCCATCTCTACCACTCTCATCTACAAATTCATCCAAAAACTTAAGCCGTGTACTCCTTCTGCTGACCAGCTACCATATGAATACCTGCAAAAAGCAGCCAGAGTAATTTCCTATCATATATCCATCCTCATAAATAGAACCATTAAGGAGGGAATCATTCCAGACATTTGGAAAATCTCCTATATTATCCCCCTACACAAAGGGGGTAACTCAAATGATTACTTTAACTACCGGCCAGTAGCTCTTTTATCACCCTTAGCAAAAATTATGGAAAAATGCATTCACCAACAGCTATTAAACCATTTATCTCAACATAACATAATAGCAAACTGCCAGCATGGCTTTAGGCCATCACATAGCACCACAACTGCCCTATTATCCTTTACAGATGCCATCAATAGAAATCGCAATAAAAACAGGGGAACAAAGATGGCTGCCATTCTATAAGCACTGCAGTACTTCAGCTCTTCAAATACCTGAGAAAAAAAATCAACCCTGTGGAGTTATACTTAGAGTAAACAAACTAATTGGCAGTTATTACTAATTGACCAGAAGTCACTTTTGGTTCTGAGAAAGAAAAATCGAAAAAAAATACTTGGTAATAGCAGGATTGGATCTGATTGTCAGATTGACTCTGAACAGAACACCAAACAAAGGACTGATTGATCTCACTTTTGTAACTTTTCTTTGGGAAATAAATCTTCGTGCAGAATTTCGAAATGTCAAAGGAGGACAAAAATATGGAAACTACAACTTCCAAAACCAAGCTGTCAGCTTTGCAATCACCGGAGAAAGAATCTTTAATCAAGAGACAGAAAACTATCAAACAACAAGAGACTGCAAAAACAGAGCCATCAACAAAATCTGATCAACAGGTCACAATGGAAGAAATCAAATCAGCATTGCTACCTATACAGAATGCCTTAAAAGAGCTAACATCTCAAACACTTTCATTTAGTGACACATGTAATCGGATTCTCGAAAGAATGGAGAAAGCAGAAACTAGAATTGCTACCAATGAAGACAATATATTAATGCTCACTAAAAGAACAGAGACACATGGAACTGACATTCAAATGATGCAAAATAAAATTCTGGACTTGGAAGCAAGATCCAGACGTAACAATATAATCATTAGAGGGATCCCAGAATCTATTCAATATAATGACCTGATCACTTCTATTATACAAATATTCGAAATACTGCTCAAGGACTCTGAGGTTGTTAAGCAGATGGTCATAGAAAGGGCGCATAGAGCATACAGAGAATCTCAAGCTTCAAATATACCCAGACCTGTTTATGTTAAAATATTGAACTACCAAGATGTGAGCAAAGTATTGTTAACTATTAAAAAATCTGGTGGATCTATAATGTGGCAAAATAATAAAATTTCTATAGCACAGGATTTACCAACACAAATAAGGCAATCTAGACAAATGCTGGCTCCATATTGTAAGTTTATGATTGACAAAAATATCAGATTTCAAATGAAATATCCTAATAACCTAATTTTTACTGTGGATGGCATTAAATACTCTGTAAGCACAAGGAAAGAAGCAAGACCTACTTTTTTGAAGATTTTTAAGGCTCTCCCATCTTCAGAAATGTGAACAGTCCATTTTGGCTTTTTGCAGCACCAGGGAGAATGGGATGTTTCATTTATCACAATCTGAGGCTTTAAAATCCTTTGTCTGTTCTGTTTCTTGTAGCAGGCCTGGAATTTTATTTTCTTATCTTATCTCGTAGTTCCAGTTGATTGAACTGCCTTTACAGTTTAAATAGCTGAGAAGAAAGAGGAACTGCTGGCGAAGTAAAAAGAAACCTGTTTGGACTTATTTTGCAGGAAAAGGACTGTAAGATAGTGTGTGAAGTCAAAGTGATGCAGGTAAATGCTGTGGAAATGCATTGTGTATTAAAAAAGGAGATGGTTATGTGTAGTGGCAGAATAAGGTACTGTAGTTTTTTTTTTATATATTTGTTTTCTCTTTTTTTCCCTATATCTCCCTTCTCTTTCACTCCTTTCCTTTATTCCTGTAGATAGGTGGTATTATTTCTAACTGATAAATGATGTAAAAATGATTAGTTGATCAGATTTAAACAATGTGCATATAATAATAAAAGAACATAAAAGAAGTTATTTTTTTGTGTAATTTAAGGCATTTTTTCTTATTTCTTCTCCTTTTGCTGTGCTCCCTTCATGCTTTTTTTTTTCTCTTTTTTTTATTTTAACCCCTTGGTTCCTCTCTTATTCACATATGGTTATTACAAATGAAAGTGCCATTATAGTTTTATTTTGAACTGCATTGGTTTTCAATATTAATATGTTAGTAGGTAAGTTGTAGGGGAAGAACAAAGCAGATTAAAGTAGTTAGATCATTTTATTCAGTAGATACAGGATGTTGGGAAATGTTAAATAACTGTCTGCTTTCTATGTCAACTAATATTTAATACTGTATAGAACAACAAATTAGAATGTTATTTGCTATTGCTGAATATAAAGCTGAAGTGAATTGAAGTACATTAGAATCTCAGGGTACAATTAGTTTATTTGTATATCCATAAATATGTACAGAGCTGTAGTTACCTATAAGTAGTGTTTAGTAGGGAATGTCAGAATTAGGCTTTGTAGACGTAGAAGTAGTTGTTGTAGGTTTTTGCATGGGGTTTCATTGTTAAATAATAGAATTAGTAGATTAGTTACTCAGATGGTTTCCAGTAATGTAAAAACCTATGTTCATCCTGGTCCAGAGGAATAGTGGGTAGGCACTGGGTAGGGATAGGATGGCAGTTTTGCTTCCATACAATTGATGATATGCCAACTTATGTTATTCTAAGGTTGCTCAAAGAGATTAGATATTGAGTTATATTTCTAATGAACATTAAATGTGGATAATAGAATCTTGGAATGTCAAAGGACTCCAGAACATGAAAAAAAGAAAGCTGTTTTTCATTTGTTTCTCAAATCATCAGCATGTTGTATTTTATTACAAGAAACGCATATGACTAATGATCAGTGGGAGTCAGTGAAGGATAAGAAATGGGTTAGGAAGATTGTGACGGGAAGGAACAACAAATAGTGCAGGGGTGGCAATTTTAGTTAAGAATCACTTTCAGGGAGATATTAGGGATGTGAAAATGGATCAGGAGGGTAGATGGTGTTTGGTCCTTCTCACATCCAAATGTTATGATAAACCTATAGTACTGATATGTGTATATGCCCCTAATGTTAATCAGCATCATTTCATAGCTTCAATCTATTCCATTTTACAGTCATACAATAATTGCTATATAGTGTTGGGAGGTGACTGGAACTCTTATCAAGATCCTAAATTAGACAAGTTGGGTGCATCTTCAGCGTTCAATAAACAGGCAATGGTAGCATTGAAAGAATTGAAAATGGATTTCAAACTCTATGACCCTTTTAAACACATACACTCACAAGGGAAAGCAGAGAATTTTACTTATTATTCAACCTGCCATAAAATGTGGTCGAGAATTGACTTTTTCTTAATTTCAGAGGTGTTGATCTCAGCTGACCCTAGTGTTTCTAATCAAGTCAGACAACTCTCAGACCATTCAAAGATAACTTTAACCTTAAACAGTAGTAATATGGATACTAAGAGGCTTCGAGTGTATACTTGGTCCTTGAACCCATATTTACTAACCAAGGAAGATATATTAATGGAAGTCAAGGAGATACTTAAACAGTCATTAAATAATATTTCCCAAAATAGACACCCAATAGATATAGAATGGGCTACAACTAAAACGCAGCTAAGAGGACTATTTATACAAAAAGCTACATATTATAAAAAATTACAAAAGAAGACTCAATTGGATTTAGAAACTAAAATTCAATTACTGGACCAAGATTTGATGAGGAACTATAATGAACAGACAGAAACTGAGCTATTAAGATGTCAAAAGAACTATTTTTACTTCTTAATAGTAATTTGTCATTTTTTCAACAAACAAATTTAGTTAAATATGCAAATCATATTCAAACCCCTCGAAAGCATTAGCTCGTATTATTAACCAGATGAAATCAACACGATTAATTACTGAAATACACTATAACAATACTACATATACTGACAAGGCGGATATCATGAAGACCTTTGAAAAAATTTTTAATCAGATTTATGGTGAGAAGCAGACACTCTTGCAAGATAAAGACAGAAAAGATTTTTACAGAGAATCACTTTCCCTAATATTGACAAGGAATTTCATAGAGATTTAATCAAACCGATTACAGTTGAGGAGGTGTCTGAAACAATCAAGAAACTGAAGCCTCACAAAGCCCCAGGCCCAGATGGTTTGACCTCGAATTCTACAAATCTTTTAGTGAGATTTTGAGCAGTGTATTGTCACAGACTTTTAATTATATCACTCTAAATAGAATTAATGATCCTCATTTTAATGCCTCAAGGACAGTTCTGATATTAAAAGAGAAAGGTGATTCCAAAAATCCTGATAATTACAGGCCTATATCACTTTTGAATATGGACATGAAAATCATGACATCCATTCTGGCGAGTAGGCTGAAAAAGGTAATAAACCCAATAATATCAGAGGAACAGGCGGGGTTTATGGATGGGAGGCAGACCACGGATAATACCTTAACGCTCCATACCTTAATCTCTTATGCGAAATATAAAACCTGAATTTGTATGCCCTAATTATTGATGCTCAGAAAGCATTTGATAGGGTTAATTTGGATTATTTATTTGATACATTACCTTATTTTAATATACCGCAGGAGTTTATCTCAATGTTAAGGATACTATATAGAAATGCATACACAAATTTATTTATAAATCACGAATGCTCGAATAGGATAAAAATCATAAATGGTACCCGACAAGGCTGCTCATTATCTCCCATCTTATTTAATCTTTACTTGGAGCCTTTATTTTTACACCTTAAGCAAAATGTTTTTTATAATTCTCCTGTACTGTATGGAATAAAGGTTAGGATGGCTGCCTATACAGATGATTTAAACATATATTGTACCACACCTGTTTCCGATACTGAAAAAATATTAGCTGCAATAGAAATCTTTGAGAGAATTTCCAATTACAAGCTAAATTTTAAAAAATCTAAAATATTCCCATTAAAGACACCCACACCTTTTTCAATGCTACCATTAATAGGACAAGTATTGACGGAAGAAAAGATAAAATATCTGGGAATTGTCTTCTCAACTGAAAAGAGAGATTTTTTTATTAACAATGTAAAGTCAACTACAGATCAAATAACATTGGATCTTGAAAGATGGAGTAGATTGAAGTTACCGATGATGGCAAGAGCAGCTATCATAAGAATGAATGTTCTTCCTAGAATGTTATATATTTTTAGAGCTGCACAACTCGGAATTACCAAAACATTCTTCAAACAGCTTCATATAAGATTGGGAAGATTTCTTTGGGAACCTAGGAAGACGAGAATTTCATATGAAAAATTGATGGCTCAAAAAATAAGGGGGGGCTGGAATTACTGGATTTCGAAATGTACTATTTAGTGATTCAGGCCAATAGGATTTTAAAGACGTCTTACTTCTATAGTGATAATAGAAAATGGACACCCAAATGGGTGCTCTTAACGTACAAGCATATAAATGAAGTGGGAGTCAGCGCTAAAGCATTACCCTTTTTAAATAATTGGACAATGAGTAAATATAAGCTAATGGAGCACATCAAAAGTTATGTAACGGCAATTCAAACTCTTTTCGCTTCCTTAAATTTACTAAAATATATGATGGTTTTCCAACCGTTTCATAGGAACCCAAATTTAACAATTGGTGGTCAATTGATTGATCTAAAGAAATTCCCTTTAATCATGGAGTTAACTGTACTCGATTTATATCCTTTTCTAGGAGTACCAGTACAGGATATTTTAAAAGAAATAGAACTCCTATTTCCTATTTAATTATAGTAAGACAGCTAAAAGACTTGGTTATAAACTATTTTAACAACTTTGAAATGAAAGGGAAGATTTAATCATTTCTAAGTAATCTATGGGAAGCTGTTGCAGGATAGAAAATATATAACCGCAGCATGTAAATTGATAAAAGAGAGGAAGTATAATAATTATATTCTTTTATCGAGTTACTGGAGAGAAATTGATATTCCCAGGCGACAATAAGATATTGGAGGCATTTAAGTTAACATTAAAGTCCGTATCCCTTCAGAAATTGGTATTTACGCAGCTGATGATATTTAACAATGCATACTATACTTGTCTCACTTTGCACAAATTTGATGCAAAGAATTCACCCATATGCCCACATTGCTTTGATCAGACAGCAGATTTGCTTCACATGTTCTGGAGTTGTAAGTGCATTTATAAATTGTGGAATTCATTAAAATTGCAGTTACAAAAAATGGGTTACCAAAATTCAACACTCTCTTGGGAGTTTATGATTCTTCATATTCCCCCGGAGAATCTAAATAAATCAAAAACGGTTGTAATTATGAATATTTGCCTATTAATGAAATTATATATAGCCACAAATTGGTTGAACCCAGCCCAGACATCGTGGGAAAATTTCAGATTGTTGGCAATAAAACACATCTTAGCGCATAAACTGTTGGTTAGTGATCACAAGAAAAATATCAACAACATAAAAATCTGGGAGCAAATTTTTAATATTATTTTGGCTTAAGAGGTTACTATCCACTTTTTCTCGGGAAACAGAATATAGTCTAAATCAACCTTAGATTAGATAGAAAATGTACAGAAAAAACAGATTGTTGGCTTGGATTTGTTAATGTTGGATTTTTTTTTTTTTTTTATTATTTTCCTTTTGATTGTGAGTGCTGTACCTTTGATCAATACATGAGGTTGATATATATGTGAAATTAACCAATGGAAGTATTTTGTATATATTGTATATAATGTGTGAATTTGTAATATGGTTGTGAAAAATAATAAAAAATGATTATTGAAAAAAAAAAAAAAGAAATCGCAATAAAAACAACCTCTCATCTGCACTCTTTATTGACCTCTCAAAAGCTTTTGACATGGTAAACCATGCCCATCTTATCAACATTCTTGAATCCCTTTCCCTTGACTCTCTGGCAGTTAAATGGTTCAAGTCCTACCTTACCAATAGGCAACAAGCAGTTCTCTGGGAAAATAATATAGCATCCCTTCTGCCAGTCACCCTCGGAGTCCCTCAGGGCTCTATTCTAGGTCCACTTCTTTTTTCACTATTTATCAATGACCTCCATGTAGCAATTCCACAAGCCACCTGCATTCAATATACAGACGATTCTACATTAGTATGCTCAGCAAACTCCCCATCAGAACTACATTCTCTAACTCAGAATGTATTTAACATAGTTGAAACATGGTTCACAAAACGTTGCCTCCTTCTCAATGCTAAAAAAAACTAAGCTCCTTCTCTTTACACACACCAGTAAGTCCTTCCCCATAGATTTATCTGTCATTTCCAATAATGGCACGATTATATTCCCCAACTCTACCACTAAATTGTTAGGAATTACTATTGACAATAACCTTACATTTGACAGCCACATAAATAACACCATAAAAACTGTCAACAGAAAAATAGGCTCCTTATATAGAATCAAACCTTTCCTAACTCCAATAGCCAGACCCAAGACTGCACACTCCCATTTAATCTCAACTCTTCTGTACACCTCACACATATATACTAACCTAAAGAAAAATAATCTTATCAAACCAACTAATTCCTATAACAACATCGCCAGATTTGCCACTGGCAATCCCTTTAGAAACCACCACTGTCTGAATCTAATGCAGCAAGGCTGGCTTTAGCTTCAAAACCATCTGAAAGTCTCCCAACTCACCATTGCCCACAAGATATTTTATCAACCTAACAGCACTCCTATACTCTCCAATCTCATAACCCCCTACAAAAATCTAAATTCCCTACGCTCTTCTAGCAAACTTCTTGCTAGTACAAGCAAGTCCAACAACATGGCTGGAGATTCTGTTTTCCAACTCTGTGGGAAAAAACTGAAACTTACTGCCTAATGAACTAACTTTACTTTCTTCCTTGCCTCTCTTTAAACAAAACCTCAAAAGACACCTCAAAACACACTGGTTATGCCCCTGCAGCAACCCTGACTAACTTTCTGCTTCACTACTGATATTTCCTCCTCCTACTAAATTTACAAGAACTTTAATGCACACTCCTTGGAAGCAGGACTGTAACTGGTGAACACAATTCAACATACTGGTGTAATCTATCCTGTTTGATGTTCTGAAAGTCCTCATGAATCATACTCTATAATAATTTATCCTGTGCTTTTTGTCACCTTTACTATTGTAAATACCTACTTTATTTTATTACTTCTTGTATTTTTTGTATTCTTTTTTACTGAAATCATTTCATTTACTATGTAATAACATTGATTTTTAATTTTTAATTCCAATTTCTATTTGTTACTACTGGAGCTTTTCTCCCTGGGCCTCTACTGAAAATGGAAATATATCCAGTTGGACTAGCCTGGACTAGCCCGGTTAACAAATGTAAAATAAAAAATAAAATAAAAATATATAAATATGTGTGTATGTTTGTCTGTGTATGGGTATAGTCTGCAACTTCAAATGCTGATATAAATGAATGTCTTTTTTTTCAGGCTGTAAATAACAGCAAATGCTCATATGAGCAAATGTTGTAAGAGATTGTGGTGCAGTGGGGTAAGGGAAATTGCCCTTACTCCAATGTTGTGCAATCTTGGAGGGGTATGGGCATGCAGAGGGGCTTGCCCACTCTGTTTACCAGAGCTGCTCAGAGCTTGGCCTCCTTAGCCTGAGATTTGAAGTCGATATGAACAAAAATCAAGGTATCCTCAGAATTCTACTGAAAAATAAATATTTTTATAACCTTCTTTGCACTTTTAAACTGTTTGCAACTTGTTTGCTGCCTGCTTTAAACTGTTTTTATTGTTTTTGACTGTGTTTTATGCACTGCCTATTTACAGTACTTTTATAGCATAGGCTAGATTCAAACTTCCTGAATCTAGACTGTTTGGCATTTTCTGGGCACTAAAGCCAGCCATCATACATTAAGAGGGCCCTCCTGCACCCTTTTGGCAGAAGAGTGTAGTCAAAGACCCATATGAGTTGGGGATTGTTGGAACAAGGCTCAGTCTTGAGCTTTCCTATTGGTTGTATTGTTTGAAAACTGCTTTACTTAGCTGATATTTAAACACAGCATCAGGCTTAGCACTGCTGTGTATAAACACAAATGCTTAAAAAGTCAACTTTTTCCTAGATAACTGCCAGGGAACCCTCCCAAGCTTCCCTGCTTCTTGGCGCCCAATGCAGTTGTGCACTGCTGCCCAGAGAGCTGCCCAGCTGTGCTTTTTGAGGTGCTAGCACAGGTTTCTACCCCTAAACCTACCATAGATTAACTGATTTTACAAGTTCTATAACAGAACCTAGTCCATCTAGCCCACCCTCCACCATTTATTACAGCATACACCTGGCATAATGAAAAGTCAGTTTCCAACTATTTTTCCAGCCAGCATGATTGACATGGGCATCCTTTGGTAATGTAACAATTGCCTCATGTATACAGACAACCTACTACTCCTAACACATGCAAATACAATATGTTAGAGATTAATTTATCCTAGGAATCTGTTATCAATGCTGTCTGTCTCTCTCTCTCTCTCATGTAACAATAAATCAAATACCAAGCAGGTTACACCTACATTCCACGTCCCACACGTATCAAGCACACAACACATAAACCACATACATAGAGGTACTCACTAGAAATATACCAAAAGAGCAAAAACCTGAAAAGCCAGAAAACATCTGCACACAATACTGTCCCAACAGCACCCACTATACATAATGATGCAGTTAGCAGTGTCTCACCCAAAAAGCCCCTAAAGCATATATAAACCAAATGTCTAGATCATAGATGACTCCATACTGAGACACACAGGTATCCCCCTCACTAGGCTGGACAAGGAGAAGTTCACCATCAACTGCCTGCCTGTCTGGTGCCAGAATCTGTTACATCATGCATGCATTCAAGTCTCTCAACAACAAGTACTGTTAAGACTCTGTCATAGTCCATGTTGGAGTGAATGACTTGAGACATTCCTCACTGGACTATATGAAGACAGACATCATGTAACTTTCAGATTACATGTCCCAGGCAGGCATGTCCCTAGCTCTAGGCAGCATTCTCTCCTCACCCAGGATAATGCCACAATACAAACAAAAAATAATTGATTTTAACAACAGGCTTAGCTTCTGGTGTCAAACAAGGGCGAACCAGTATCTGACAGCCTGGAATGATATGATCAACAGAGCATGCTACATTGCCAGAGATGGTCTTCACCTGTGACCTCTAGGCTTTTGGTTGCTGGCAAAGGGACTTGCTGCTCCCATAGTGCCTTTTTAGGCATTTTCATAAGAACAAAATTCCCAGCATAAAAATATCCTCCAGAAACAAACTCAGGGTTTTGCAGCTTAATGCTAGGAATCTAAATCACGAACTGCACTCACTTGAAGCACTTCTCACTCTAGAATGCTGATGTCTGTGCAGTCACAGAGACATGGTTCAAGACCTCAGGGATTACCCCAGCCATGCAGGGCTACAATGTCTTCCACACATCCAGACCACACAATGAACGTGAAAAAAAAAAACAAGTGAGGAGTGTGACAACTCCTCTCTGGGACAGTAATCAAGGAGCCTGAATCTTCACCAGTGACACTGGATAGGGACATGCACTTGGAATACAAATGAATAAATTCAGTATTTCCAGATGCAGACCATTCTGCATCAAGCACATTTTCCCTTAACAGCTCACAGGGCACACACTCAGCCCATGGGCTGGATTTCTGAATCCCTCCACGTCCCTAGTAAGACTCCCCACTGGTACAGCTGTAGGTTTAGGTCCTCAGCCGAGTCTCCAAGCCAAGTACTCCAGCACCCTCTCTGTGAAACTAGTGCTTTGTATCCCTGCTCCAAGTTGCTGACACAGACACATGCACACACATACACACAAACACACACACACACACACACACACACACACACACACACACACACACACACACACACACACACTGTGAGATTTGATTTTTACACACATACACACACATCTGGGAAAGGCTGGCACAGATTTACCTGCTGTGCTCCCTTCTGCCCATAATATAAGGTAGTTATCACTGCCACCAGACAATCCACAATTAGCTATTCTAAGGCTCTTAACAAATGGTGTTCAGTTAGGGTCTATATTAAATCAGTGAATGCTTAAAATAGAGAATGCTGATTTATCAACCCTTTAAAGGTGAAAGCTTGAAATCCTGAAGATACAGAACAGCAATTTTTTTTCTCAGGGAAAAAAATTGCTGTTCCACAAAAAAAAACAAAAAAACTTCAAAACACTAAATAAAGTGGGGGCCTTCACCCCCCAGACCCCATGATGTGGGAGGCTGTGCCCCCCCACACCCCCTACTTAAATATACCAACTCTGAGATCACACCACAGTGGAGGAAATGGCAAAGACCTGAAAATGGCCCAGTGATTTTTTCCCCTGGGGAAAAAAAATCGCTGTTCCATGTCTTTAGGATTTCAAGCTTTCACTTTTAAAGGGTCACTAAATCAGCATTCACTATTTTAAGTGTTTGCTGATTTAATATAGACCCTTCAATTACACTGTGTAATATTAGTACTAATACAAATGGTAGTAGTTGATCAAGACAGCTAGGCCTTCTGAAGTGGCCCACACAATGTCACAAAACAAATATAAGCACTCTCAAAGGTGAAGTGCTTTCTAAAAAGACCAGCCACAATAAAAGTTTTAAATATATTTCAACATAGTTCAACTCACAGGAAATATTGAAAATATCATTGATGGACAGACTCAGACATATAAAGAAAAACAATATCTAAACTAAGCTTCACTATATTTTCCTGACTGAATCTAGGAGAATTACTATTCCCTACTTATGTGATAGAGCAAGGCAGATGATGTTGTGAATGGACTTTCTTGTTGTCAGGCCCAAGACCACTCCATGTGTGGGGCCCACCCTGGTAAGGTCCGATCATAAATCAGTCTCGCTTGAAGTAATGATCGTACCTGACCCACTCACAGGAGCAAAAAGGTTAAAAAAAATTCTCCAAAGCAAATTATAGGCTACTGAACGATGGCATCAGTGGTTTCAAATTATCTGCCAGCACTTACAGCAATGATCCCTATACTGAGCTGTGCACAAATGTTGTATATAAATACCTAAATAAATGTATAGACTCAGCTGTAGCCAGCTGTATCAAATCAAGATCCTCACGAAAAAATAAGCCACCCTGGTGGACATAACAATAAGAGAAAGAAACTGCTGTCAAAAACAAGAGGGAATGGTCCCACCAAAGGAAGAACTCCCTCTAAAGCTTAAACAAGTAAATTTGACATATTGTAAAGTCTTCTAAAGCTAATTATGAAACTAAATTAGCATCCCTAACTAAGGTAAATCACAAAGCATTCTTTAGCTACATCTGAAATCTAAAAGGCAAGGCCCAGCTTTGTGCCAAACTAGCCATGAACAGTACCACTTATACTGAACCTGAGGACATCACCAACCTGCTAACAAACAGGTTTGGTGAAAAGTTACCCCCCCCTTCCCACCAATCATATCCCATAACATACCTATCACCAGACCTCTGACTAGTATCTCCAGAGAGAAAGTCATAGCTGCACTCTTCAAGGCCAAAAATACAGCCTCTATGAGACCATACAACATCCCAGGCTGCTTATTAAATGGTTTAAAACCAGAACCTCTGAGCATGATCTTCAATCTGGTTCTAAGCACTAGCTTTGTCCAAGCTGAGTGGAAAACAACAACTGTAATCCCCTTGCATAAAGGGGTCCCTCAACTGACCCCTGAAACTATAGACCATGTAATGCTCATGCACTGGCCAGTAATCAAGGAGCCTCAATCCATATCACTAACACCAGTGAGGGGTGCCCACATTGGGAGGATAACAAGTACACACACAGTAAACTACAATTTCCCTTAAAAGCACACAGAGATCACAGTCAGTCTGGCGTTGGTTTCTCCCTTTGTCTCCAGATCCCCAGTAAGACTCCCCCATTGGCACAGCTATAGGGTTCAGATCTCAGCCAAGTGGTCAAGCCAAAACCTCCAGCACCTTCTCTGTCAAACCAGTGCTTTGTGCCCCTGCTCAAGTAGCTGACACACGCACCTTGAGATTTGAGTTATTTTTCCCAAGATGTGATGTATCTTTATATTGTATTTAGAACTCAACTATCTTCCTTTTTTGCATTAACAATGTTCATATGTCTGTTATGTACCTGGAGCTTTTCTCCCTGGGCCTCCGCTGAAAATGGACATGTATCCAGTCGGACTCTCCCGGTTAACAAATGTAAAATAAATAAAAATAAATAAATAAAATATACACACACACACAGATCCTCCTGGGGAAGGCTGGCACAAGTTCACTATCTATTCCCCCTTCCACTCAGACTATAAAGTAGTGCGAACTGCCACCAACCACTAGTATCACCTACTATAAAGGCCCTTACCAAAGGGTGCCCAGTTCTACTGTACAATGTTATTATTAACCAGTTTATAAGTGTGACGAACAGCAAGGCTAATCTAGAGTGGCCTGTACAGTATCACCAAATACATGCAAGTACTCTAAGAGCTTAAATTATCTCTACACAAAACAGCCACAGTTAAAAGGTTTAAACATATTTAATAATAAATAATAAAAGCACAAGACAATACTCATTAGTTCAACAAAGTGACAATAGAGATTTTGGAAATCACAGGAAATACTTTAAAACAACATTGTAGGATAGTCTGACATAAATATAGAAAACAGCTAGACTAATCTTGTTATTTCTATCTATCTCTAAGAGAAATACTAAGATCTAGATAACTTACTTATAGAGCAAGCAAATGCAGATGAGAAGTGCTGGTGATGTCAGTTCTGAAGACAAATACAAAATGCTATCCTTAGTTTCTGAGATAGCCCTTAAAATTGATAATACACATTACTGCTGAGTCATTTCAGATTGCATTATTTTTGTTACTTCTGCTTAAGTTTCCCAGGCTCACAAAACTTAAAATTTAACATTTCTTTTTGATCTGCACCTGCCGGTAAGCCACAGAAATAAAAGACACTTTATATGTGAAACCTAGTAATTATCTCTGTCTTAAGACAATAGAAAGAAGTTTTGGCTGCAGACATTCTGTCTCCAAGATTGAGATCAAACACAGTCATAAAATCCTTTACTTATAAGGCTTCTTCCAGCAGGGTGCACTGTGGTTACATTTTTGAAGCTCAGAACATAACACAGTTTTCTTACATTTGTGACACCAGCCTGTGGATCATATTAATATTTACAATGACATAGAATTCTTTACAAAATTCTATCTAGCTAGGTTGGCAGCCTTCACAATTCTTCCCTCCCCAGAACACAAGCTAGTTTTTCAAGTGATCCTTGAGAAACATTGCTTGAGAGGATTGAGCCTATCTGGGAATATCTTACCCCATTCCCTATCTTGAGAGCCCATCTGCATTGGCATTGCTAACCTCACTACAGTGCTGCACTGACATATATGCTTGCAACCCTATGCTCCATCTTAGCAACTTGGCATTTTACTGGCTGACTCAATATAACCATGTTAGGGGATTGTGATCTGTAACTACAGTGAATTTCCTTCCATACAGATAAGTACTGAAGTTTCTGCAGTTCCCTCACTATGGCTAGACATTTCTTTTCTACAGCTGCATAGCATTCCTGCCTGGGTTGGAGCCTATGACTGAGATAAACCCCTGGGTGATCTTCTCCCTCTGAAGAAATCTGGCTGAGTACAACCCCCACCCCATGGTTTTAAGCATCCATGTGCACAACAGATTCATTGCTGTAATCTGGACTGGCTAACACAGAGGGTCCTCCCAAAGCTTCTTTAAGCTTCTGGAATGCCTGCTCACATGCTGTGGTGCACACTACCTTATCTGGCCTGTTTTTTCTTGTCAGGTCTGTGAGGCGGAGCAGCTATGGTAATATAACTGGGGACAAATTTTCTGTAGAACCCTGCTGTCCCTAAGAATGCCCTCACCTGCTTTTTGGTAACAGAATGACTTCCACTTTGGCAGGTTCTGGTGTGATCGTACCACTCCCCACTCTATGTCCCAGGTAGGAGACCTCTGCCATACCCATTTGCTGGGCTTAATGGTCAACCCTGCCCTCTGTAGTCTGCCCAGCACCTCATTGACATGCTGAAGGTGCTCTTTCCAGGAATGGCTGTAGATGGCCATGTCATCTAGGTATGCAAGGGCAAACCCTCCTGCTCCTGCTAGGATATAATCTACCAGCCTTTGGAAAGTCGCTGGGGTATTTTTCATCCTAAAGGGCATCTTTGTGAACTCATACAAGCTGAAAGGAGTCACAAAGGCTGACCTCTCTCTAGCACTGGGAGTCAAGGGTACCTGCCAGTAACCCTTGGTAAGATCAATGGTGGTAAGATAATTAGCCCCACTCAGCTGTTCTAGGGCTTCACCTGTCCTAGGCATGGGGTAAGCATCTGACTCGTGTGACTATTTAATTTCCTGTAGTCCACACAGAACCTGGTACTGCCATCCTTCTTTGGTACAAGCACCATTGGGGAGGCCCAGGGACTGTTGGACTCCTGAATTACCCCTAGTTTCAACATTTCCTGTATCTCCTCCCTCAGAGTTTGTTTGACTCTCTCAGGCACCCTATAGGGGCCTGCCTAATAGGCTTTTGGGGTCCTGTATCCACCTGGTGCTGCACCAGGTGGGTGCACCCTGATTTCCCAGTGAATATGTCCCCAAACTCCTGTAAAACTGCTCAGATTTCTCAAGCCTGGGTAAGAGATACATGCTGGGACATTGCTTCCCCTTCCAATGAGGTGTCAGCCCGAGCCTCACTGAGGAGATCAGTCACCAGATCTCCCTCAGACTCTTCCTGCAATCCACTGCAAATACACAGAACAAGGGCCTCCCTACCATGGTGAGGTTTCATGTTAACATAGTACACGTTGTACCCTTGCCTCTTGCCTAACAGTCCTAGTTAACATCACTGCCTGCAGCTTGTTGTATCTGACAGGAATAAGAACTATTACCTGCTGCCCTACAGCATACTGTCTAGCTCGAGCATTCCTGTCATACCAGACCTTTTTCTGCTGTTGGGCTTCTGCCAGGTTCTCCAGGGACAAGCCCACGAGTTCCCTGAGCCCTGTCCTCAGGTTTAGGACATATGCTACAACAGACTCCCTGTGAGATTCACACTCACAATCCCACTCATCATGAATTAAGTCTAGAAACCCCCTCACTCTATTCCCATTCAACTCAAAGGGTGAAAAACTTGCAGATTCCTGAGGAACCTCTCTGTAAGCAAAGAACAGATGGGGCAAATATTTGTCCCACTCCCTCTTAAACTGGTCTGCAAATGCCTGTAGCATTGACCTGAGTGTAGAATTTAACCTCTCAAGACAACCTTTAGTCTGGGGATGGTAGGGAGTGGTCTTTAGGTGCTTCATCCCATAGTACTTCCACAGACAAACCAGCAGATCTGACATGCAATTGAGACATCTATCAGTCAGTATTTCTTTTGGGAAACCTACCCTGCTGAAAATCTCTAACAAAGCATTTGCCACCTTTTCTGTCTTAATGGAGGACAAAGCCACTGCCTTAGGGTGTCTTGTAGCATAATCTACTACCACTAGGATATACTTTTTCCCTGTGGACCTTGAGGTACTCACAGGCCCCACAGTATCCATAGCTACCCTCTGAAATGGCTCCTCATTCACAGGCAAAGGCATCAAAAGAGTTTTTACCTTGTCACATGCATTCTTTTGGCACTGCTAACAGGTCCTGCAGTACCCTGCTACATCTCTGGGAATTCCAGTCCAATAGAAGTTCTGCATAATATGTCTCTTTGTACATTTTATGCCCATATGACCTACAAAGGGAATATCATGGGCTATGGCTAGAAGTTTCAGTCAGTAGGCTCTAGACACTACCAACTGCTGTATTCTCTCACCTTCTAGCCCTCCCTCAGGTGTCCTTACTCTATACAGTAACCCTTTGTCCCAGTATACAGGTTCCCCCTTCCCTTAAGAATCAGGTGCCTCGCTAGCTACCTGCCTCAGGCCTTGTAATGTAGGGTCTAAGAGCTGAGCCTGTCTCAACTCTCTCTTAGTAACCCTTCCCAGCTTCCCTTCCATAGGAAATCTGGTATCCTCTGACTGCAGTGCCTCACTGTCATCCTGGCTACTATTATTCAACTCTGCCCTCACAGTCACTCTGTCCAAGGGAACATCAGTACCCACAAGCAGTGGTTGCTCATCTTCAGTCTCACTGCTACATGGTAGCTACCTTCATGAAGTAGTCACCTCACCAGTCCTGGCTGCAAGTGTGCAGTCTGTCTGGATTTCCCTCAGGCTACCAGACCCACATGCTTGTCTTCAAGCCTGACTGTGTGTAACTGCATAAACATATGGTACTGCCCCATCAAAATCCTTCCCTATCAGTACATCTGCAGGATGGTAGTTTGGTACCCCTGTTGTCTCAAGATAACCTACTACTGGCATTTTGTCATTCCCACATATTGGCTCTCTCACCTTTTGTTTCCCACCTTGCCTCCATGGACATCTATATGCTACATGGCCGCACTGCTTGCATTCAAAACATTTAACCCTATGTCCTAGACATATACCTGGACTAGTGGCTTCCCTGATACTACCAGATTTTGTTGCGGCAGTCTGGGCTGCTCTCCATGGGTTTCCTTAGACCCATGAGCAGCACTGAGTGTCCCTTTCCTGTGCAGGGATGCCCTGCTTGCTAGGTATAGGTCTCCCTTCTTCCCCAACTCATCTAAAGTAGCACATTATCTATCAGCTAACGAGATCCTTATGTCCTCAGGCAAAGTGCTAAGGGCTTTTTTCCCCTCACCAAAAGGTCTGCCAGCCCTTCAAAAGTGGTGACCTGACATCCACTCACCCACCTATGAAAATACGCGCTCAGTTCAGCAACATATTCACACACACTTTCATCTGCCTTGTGTCTTTGCTCATGAAATTTCTTCCTATAAGCTTCAGGCGTTAGCTTAAAAAATTCTAGCAAACAATTCTTTACAGCATTATAATTTAAGAAATCATTATCAGACAGTTTGGACAAACCATTTACAGCTTTGCCATGGAGTAAAGGGGTCAGGAACTGTACCCAGAGCCTTCTGTCAACATCATACTGTTTACATACCATCTCAAACATATGAATGAAACTATCAAAATTATTGCCCTCTGTAATCTGTGGAAGAAATTTACTGACCTTTATTGCTTCTGGGGTTCAATTACTCCCTTCCCCATTACCTCCATGACTCTGGCAAAGAGTCAGCATTTCCTTTTCATGTTGCCTCTGCCTCTGCTTCTCCTCATCTTCTAGGGATAGCAGTTTCTCATTTTCCCCAGTCTCTAGATGCCTCAGTCTTTCTGCTGCTTCTATTTCCAAATGCTTGACCTCCAACTGAAGTCTCTTTAGCTCCAGATGGAGTTTTAAGTCCTCTGTAGAAAGGTTGAGCTGTCCATTCTCTGAGTGTCGTACATCTCCACGGCCAGTCTGATCATCCTCCTGGTTGCTATTTTCTGATGCAGCTGTGACCAAAGCTGCAGTCATGTCTGCTTTAGTCATGTTTCCATGTACCAGTCCTTTAGTCTGGCACAACTCAGCTAACTGGCTCCTTGTCAGCTTGCCATACTCCTCTGCTGACATGAGTGCCTGCTCTCCCTGACTAACTAAACTAACAAAAGAAATAAAAGAATTGTGATTTGAGCTCTGAATGTTCACTGTATGGCTGATTTAGAGTACAAAAACACCTTCGGTGATCAAGTGCATGCTAATTGCTATTTACATAATAGAAGTATGCATAGTCAACATGTATTTAAAGGAATAGTTAACGGTTAGTTTCAATGGGCCTGTAGATTAAATATTAGGGATGAAATTTCCTATGAACAGTTGGATGAAATGGTACATGAGTTTCAGGAAAGGGATTATGATTTATCAATGTTAAATAATATAAAATGTGATGTATTATTAAGTAGGAACACTACTTGTCGACCTTATTTTAATTGTACTAATGCTGTACAAATGCTATCAGTCAGAAACACTTGGCCTAATAAAATTAGATGCACAACTACCCATAACTTAAGGACAAAATATGTTAAAAATATTATTAGTAACAACTGTGGAAATTTTAATGGCTCTACCAGAGATGCGTGAAATAACAGGCGAAAGTCCTTCTTTCGCCTATCAAAACTGTTTGAACTTGAAAAATTGGTTGTGTTATAAAGAAATTAAACAGAGTGCAAAGAAAGTAATGCAAAAACAAGGGACTTTTCCTTGTCACAATTGTTGTTGCTGTAATTTTATATGTAGTGATAATGCTTTTCAGCATCCCATTATGGGCAGAGAATTTGTGTTTAACTGTTCAACAACTTGTAATACCTGTAACATTATTTATCTTGCTAATTGTAATGGATGCACTGCTTTTTATATTGGTAAGTCTCTTAGGAAGCTTAAAGAATGAATAATTGAGCATAATTCAGACATTCGTAGGAATGTGCAAATGAATGCTCTGGCTAAACATTATCAATAATATGGAGATGGGCAATGTTTTATGTTTAGAGTTATTGCAATGATGAATTTAAAGCAAAGGTAGGGAGATGCTGATAATGAACTTGAATTGCATGCATATAAATGGATAATCTTAATGCGTACAGATAACATCTCTGGTATCAATGCAAGCATTAGCCTGAAACCTGTATTAAAACAAAGGCAAGCTTGCTCAAAATAAGGTTGCTTAATGGTTTGCTTAATTACTTTAATTGATTTTAATTGATTTATTGGCTGCATTATTTAAATGGAATGAGAATGTATGTATTTTATGAAGTTAAGCACTGAGGAAGGATTTTTTTGGTCTGAAAGCTTTGCTAAATAAAAATGTTTATTTTTTACAGCATTTGTTGGTTTTTCGTTGTTCTTGGTCTTGAAACTGTGAATTTACACCAGGGGTTTCACCAATGTCCATCTTAGACAGGGGCAGCTGGTGCTCATCTTAGATTTGTGTGCAAACATAGACTGTATATCTTGGTCCATACAGGAAGAAGGGTATAACATGGCTAGGCTTGTAGAGGCCTTAGGACCAATAGACTAGTTACCTCCTATGATCCTATATAAAAATGAGTTTCAATTTTTGTTGTTTTTGATCATTTTAGCATCAATCTAAAATTATTGTTCTTTTGATGTTTAGCATTTTGAATGTTCAGTATTTGATGATATATTCATATATACTACCATTAATGTGCAGCGATCATTCAGTTATAAAGGATAAATTGTGAGATAATTCTGGCAAACTGAAACCTAAACCAGTGAACAGAACATTAATAGCAAATTATATGGAAGCAAAATAGTCACTATGTAAATTTTACTGGAGCAATGCATTCAGTAGAAAAACTGCAGAAATAATGTGGCAAGTTTTGAAAGATAAATTGAGTGCAAATATGAAAAAATGTTTAACATCAGAATCTGGGCACACAGTGTTAGGAGGGTAAATTTCCATAAGAACAAAGAATTAAGATGAGAGACAAAAAATGTGAGAAATGTAAAAGAGGTCAAACTATAGTTTTGAAAACCAAAGTAAACAAGCTGGACAGACAAATCAAACATAGTGTGAGACGAGATCAAGAAAAATTTGAAGAAAATGTATATATAGATTTTGAGCATAATAGGAAACTATTTTATGGATACATAATGTGTGGTAGGAGTAAAGACATACAAACTGATAAAATATATGTAGACTCTGTAATCTGTTCTAAGACACAACAGATTATAGCTATGTCTACAAAATTTTGTAAAAATCAGTTTGTCTCCACAAAGGGGGTGATAAATTGTCACAGTAACATCCTGGTAACCTCAGATACTGAAATCAAATTAGCTTATACTGAAAAAGAACTATGCAAACTGCATCCAAACAATGCACAGGGAGGAGGTGGAATTAATGATAATGATCTGAGAACACTTCATCATGAACTTACAGTGCCACTATATTTGTTATTCACTAGGTCATTTAAATATGAAGAGATACCTCAAGATTAGAGACATGTTAAACCTATCTTTAAGGGAATGGAGAGTAGAATAAATGCAGTCATAACAGAATCATAAGTTTACTTTCATGTTGTAGAAAAATAATGGAGAAGGTTATTTTGGATAAATTATTGTCAGAGTTGGATAGGATGGGACTGGAAACCATATATAAGCACACATATGTTGAAAATAGAGTTATATCACCTATAACATGATGCTCAATAACAATATAATAATATCTCTAACTGAAAAGTTGGGCTATGATGTAATTTAGATGCGATTTATATAGATTTAACTTCAGCATTTGATAGTTTCATACAGAAATACAGATCAATAAATTAGAACAGTTAAGTATATCAAGTACAAGCACATCAGTACTCTTGGTACAATTGACAGCTGCATGACTTACAAATAAGACATCAGCAAGTATTATACAGCAATTGGAAAGGTAAAATTATAGATTACAGTCAGGGTGTCCTATAGGTTCTGTCCTAACCCCATACTTGTTTAGGTCATATATTTCAGATCTATATTTTTTGTCCAAGGAATTTTACAGATGACTTGAAAATGGGTAAACTGATTACACACATTGCATATAGGGCATGTCTGCACAAGAGCTCGAGTAAATTGCCTGTTTGGGAACAGGAGAATAGTATGATGATTACACATCAAAAACTAATCATATGAGATTCGGGAGATACAGACTGAAAGTTGAATATTTAATACAGCACACAGTGATTGAAAATGTAGATTAGTTTAAGGATTTGGGCATATGCGTTGATCTAGCTTTGAGTTTTTCTAATAATAATCTAACAATTGCTTAAATATAGTTATAGAACTATAGGATGTATACAAAGATTTATAAGGTCTAGGACATTTGAAATTATGAAATCATTGTTTGTTAGTCACATTAGATAAAAACTTGAGTATAAAAGAAAACAAGCTTGAGTAAATTTGAAAGAGTACAGCAGAAATATATCAAGGCCAAGTTATTATGAAAGACTAAAATATCTGAACCTGTAACTTGTACAGTGTCACACACACGTATATATAATATATAATGTGTGTGTGTGTGTGTGTGTGTGTGTGTGTGTGTGTGTGTGTGTGTGTGTGTGTGTATATATATATATATATATATATATTAGGAGGGGAGGGACCTTATTCAGGTATATAGGGTATTTAGAGACAACTGTTTATGAGAATGTTTGAGGTTATTAAAAAGTAGTAGAAAATCATCAGACACCCTATGTAGAAGATTATACAGAGACGAGAGGTATACTAACTGATGCTCTGAGGGAGTAGCTAATTAGTGGAATAGGCCACCAGATTAAATTAAAGCAAGCACTAGTTTAGATATTTTTAATAACAACCATGTCACTTATTATGGAAAAAAGCTTTTTTTTGTTATATCGGTAGACTAGAAGGGCATTATTGTCCATGATAGAAGTACTTATATGCATGTATGTATGTGTATATATATATATATATATATATATATATATATATATATAGATATATATATATATATATATATATATATATATATATATATATATATCTACACACATATATATATATATATATATATATATATATATATATATATATATACATATATATATAGATAAACACATGCACATACACACACAAACATACACACATCAATAAAGTCCATAACTTCCTACATGTAGGATGTAGCAGTGCTATAAAACTACTATGCTTAGCAAAAAAAAAACTTGCTGCTCCAGCTGTGCCTGTGTACTCATATGATAGCTCCTTTTGCTTTCAGTCTTAGGCTATCTCAGTCACCTGGGTCAGTTTGAATGAATGGGAAGATCTTTTCTCTGCTTCGTATAGCAGCCCCATGAGATGGTTCTTTAGTGACATTTCTGCCTTCCTCAACATGAATAAAGAGATGTAGGGCTTTGTGGAGTAAAGGGAATGCCAGGCTGTTTTTACAGAGTAAAATTAATGCTAGGCTATTTTTATAAAGTAAAAAGGATGCCAGGCAGTTTTTATAGAGTAAAATGAATGCTAGGCTGTTTTATAAAGTAAAAGGAATGCCAGGCTGTTTTTTGAAACAGCCTAGAGAGTGGACAATGTCAATTTTTTCCCTTGTATTTCCTTAGAACTCCTAGCACTTGGAAAAAAATACAATGTTGGAAAGGCATCTACTATTTTTGGTTAAAAATGAATACTCAGCTTTCTGACTTTAATACCATTCATTTATTTTTTTTTAATTGGGAGGGCTGTAGCCCCACAGGGAGTACCATTAGCTGCCCTTGCCTCTTCTTATTTCTTGAGTTCTGTTATTCAGGCAGTTATTTATCCATTGAACTACATAAAAGTTAACGTTTATTTGAGTGAGTTTATCTTGAATGCCTTTATTAGAGATATTGTTGGATGCTTGGTCAGTTTTAAGGTTTGCAGCATATGTGATCCACCTGTCTTCAACTACCAATATTAGGTTTTCAAAAAAAAATGTTACAAGATTAAGTAGGGATGATACAGTCATTAATTTAAGCTCACCAGTGTATTTTAGAATGAGCTCAATTACTGCTAGGTCTTTATGTTTGAAAAAAAAAAAATACAAGAAAGGCTTACCACTGGGTATTTTTTTTTTTTGATTGAGGCAGTACATTGTTTTTTACATGGGACTCATTATAACTTGCTGCCAGACATCTGGAAAATGCCTGTTTGTAACAAATGTATTAACAAAGTATGCAGATGGGAAAACTGATAGGTACACTATTGGGACCCATGGATCAGGTATTATTAAGTTTCTTCTTTTCTACTTTTTTTAATACCATGATTATCATTTCACCTGTTATGTTCAGGTGTGGGTAGGGTAAGGGTGCAATACAACCCTTAGAACTTTTGAAGATGTAACAAAATATGTCCTGAGACTGTCTTGTACAAACTGAGAATCAGATGTTACCATATTATTTATTAAAAGGCTGTTACATTTTTTTTGATTTTACTCTTTAGTTTTATGACATAAATGAAGAAAACAACTTGCCACCTTTTGCATTACATATAGTTCATGCTCATAGATCTGAGCAGTTAAATAAGACCTTTATGTAATTTCTTTAAGAGGGATTTGTTTATTGAGTTATGATTGCTTCTGAAATGGGTATATATTTTTCCTTTTACACAGTGCATTGATTTTGTAGTTTTCTCCATAATGGATTATTGATTATACTGACAGTATATTTATGCTTCAGTAGTATAGATTTTTGGATGCAGTATTTAATAATATGTGTAATATGAGGGTCATTTAGTACTGTGTCTGAGTCAGTATTTACAAGGAGTATTTCATCTGTTTGTAGTTACTTAAGCATAGGCAAGATAAAATGAGGCTATTTCCCCCAGTTTTTGTGTAGTTTCTTACATTAAATAAAACAGTATCATGTCTCTGTTTAGTAGTGAGCTGTTACGGAACAACAATTAGAAGAAAAATTGTGTATAATCCCACATATGTTGTTACCTCAGACTGGACATTGATCAGTTTATTTTGCATATATTATACAACCACAACTTTTTTAATCACATACAACACTGTGGAACATTCCCAAAAGTTGTTGTTGTGTCTTTTGGCTTTTCCCGGTTAGGGGTCGCCACAGTGGAACTCCGGTCCGCTAATGATTGGCAGTTGATTTTTACGTGCTGAGTTGCCAGCCCTAACGCACAACCTTCAACGAAGGTATGCCCATTCACGCATGTCTCCATGCAGAAGACGCTCTAGCTGAGAGTCGAACCGGTCAGCATCTTACTGTGAGGCGACAACGCTACCGCAGCACCACCACCGTGGATCAATTTGATAAATTTGCAGCAGGAAACCCAAACGATCTGAAGATTTGAAGAAGAAGAAGAAACCACAAATAATTTTACATATGTTGTTAGAATAGTATGTTTTTTCATCTGTGTTTGGCTGATTGAAGTCTCCTGTAAGAATAATAGTACACATTCATTTTTAGTTGCAGAAAAGTATAATATTAGAGCCTCTGTTCTGCAGTAATCATGATGGGAGGAGCTTTGTAACGCCCAATAATGCTGAAGTCCAAGTTATCTACTGCATTTTTTGTACAGGAGAGTTGCAACTGTGAGATATTTTCTATTCGTCTTGCTTTTAAGTAGCCTCAGATGTACTGAGCCATTATTACCACCTGTAGTATTGTATTTGGTCTGTGATAAAGATACGAGTTTTACCTTGCTAACTCTATTGCTGAGTTAATTTCTTTAACCATGGAATGGATTTGGCCTGGCTTCCTTGTGGGTCTGTCAGTGGTGTGGGGTGATATAATCTTTGGGATTGGGATGGATATACCATATATAGTGGATTACCCTCCTCTCACAACAGGCACAGCAAAAATACAAGTATAGTTCCCCTACATACTAAAGGGGGGGCAAAATGTAAAACAAAATAGGGCTAGCTTGTAAAATGCCCTCGGGCAGATAGCCTAGTATGAACCTATGAACCTATGAACCTATCAGTTCCTCTTATGGTAAGATATCTGTATTATCAAGTGCAAAGAAAAGGTTTAGGATTGCCTTCTTTGTTGTTTAAAGTTTGTGTTTAGCAAATATAACTTTGTCTCTGTCTTCATTGGATTGTTTTTGTAACAGCTATTCAGATATGATTTACAGAGTCAAAAAATACACTAGAGGGGATGGAAAATGTCTTTCTTCAGTACTCTTTAATTCCTGGAACAAAGGCACATGCCATCTACAGCAAATTAGACAGGCTAATTATACACCTTACACTAGGCAGGCAGGCACTGGCTTCTCTCTTATGGTAGCAATTCCTTACCTATGAACTGTACACTGAGATTTTAAATTTGGAATCTGTGTAGCATTTTAAGAAAAGCAGGAGTCACACTCCAGCCTCCCCACCCCAATTAATAAACTTGTCCTGCAATACCATATAACTTGAAATTACCTCCCAATCCCTTCTACCATATAATCCACCTCCACTGTCCTATTCCCCCCTCCACTAAACTATTCACTCCTCCACTCTCCACCACATCCTTTATCATGTTGCTCTTTTTCTTCATAACTTCTCTGCTTCTACTCCTCTCTATCTCTACCTCTTACCACAATAACCTCTCTTAAAGCTACCCTTCTCCTACGCTTTCCTACCCACTAAAAAATCTCGCAACTACTCACACATTTATGATTTCTCCCTCACTATTCAGTCACTTAAACACTGTCCTTTACAAAATAAAAATATCTCAGTACTCCTCGCACCTCCTAAAAAACAAAACCTAAATTCCACTACTACAGCCCCAACATCTCCCCACTCAAACTGTTCACCCCAAATCTACTACTCCCTGGTGATATTCACCCCAACACTGGACCCCCCCACCTACCCTCTCCCCCTCCCTCTCTCTTCCCTCCTCCTCCTCATCATCCACCAATCTGTCTTCATCCACCAGAAACCTAACCATTCTATCCCTAAATACCCAAAGCATTACAAACAAAGTCACAGAACTTCATTCCTGGATTTCTCTTCACTTTTCTGATATCCTTACTCTCTCTCTGAAACCTGGCTTAAACCTCACATCTCTGACATTGACACATTGAAATTCTACACTGTGGATATAACATTTTCTGCTTAGACAGAGTAGCAGAAAAAGAGGGAGGTGTAGCTATAATGTATTCTGGACAATTCTCCCTCACCCCTTTATATATCTCACTTCTCAATTGTCATCCTGCTGAAATCCTCATAGTATACTGCAAAGTCAACAGTTATAAAAAGCTATCCATAGCTTCCATCTATATTCCTCAAGGAAACAACATCCCTACCCTCGAACTCTTTTTCACCTGGATCTCACAAGCCATTTCCTATGAAACTATAATACTGGGTGATGGCAGCATTGATTGGGACAAAATATCCACTGACCTTCTTAACTCCAGCATAAACCTGTATGGCTTCTCCCAACTTATCACTACCCCTACCCATCTGAACAAACACAAAAATACCAGCTCCACACTAAACTGGATACCTAGATCCAATCCTAATCTATATCACAGTCCTGGTATACTACATGGCAGCTTAAGTGATCATCTTCCCACCTGTAACCAAAGACACATCCTCTGATTATGCAAAGTACACCATCATATAGAGTGCCGTAAATGCTTTAATTTCAACCCAGTCTTCTTTAACCAAACTGTCTCCTCAATTAACTGGTTCTTCCTCCATCATCTCTCCCTGGAAGAATCTATCTTAAAATTCAACAGCATCTTCCTAGTTACCCTAAACTCTGTGGCTTCCATTAGAAACATAAGAATGAAATCTAACCATGCTCTATGGCTTACACATTCTACTTGGTCTCTTATGTACAAGAGAGACAACACTTGGATAATCTGGCTTAAAAGCAAATTCCCTACCCACCTGCAAAGATACAAGGAACTCCGCAACTTAACCAAAAAACAAGTCAACTATGACAAGAAAAACTTCTACCAAAAGCTACTAACTCCCACTCCAAGCCCAAAAAATTCTGGAACACAGTCAACAAATGACTTCATCTAGGCAATCCCTCTACACCTAACCCTTACCCCAATAGCTCTGACATTGATACTGTCAACGTTCTAAACTCCTTCTTCATCAGTACCATCAAAAACCTTACTCAAAAGGACAGCACCACCTATAACACAGTCCCACTCTCTCCATCTACCCACCCAATCTCCTTCTCACTAAAGCCTGTCCCCACTGCATTCATAAATCACTTCTCAGCAAACTCAAAGCTTGCGCCCCATCTGCTGACAATCTACCCCCTACTTTCCTAAAACTTGCTGCAAACTCTATTGCTTACCCTATCTCCATACTAATCAGCATACCTATTCAAGAATCCATTGTCTCTGATAACTGGAAGAAATTCTACACCATACTCATATACAAAGGAGGGCACTCTAGCAATCCCTCCAATTTCAGACCTATAGCCATTCTGTCCCCATATCAAAATACTGGAGAAGTGTATACAGACAAAACTACTAGATCATCACCTTCAAAAAAGTCCACTAACTCCTACATGGCTTTCACCCTAACAGCAGCACAGCTATAACACCATTATCTTTCACACAGGCCATCTCCAAAACCCAAGAAAACAACATACTTACCTCCTGCCTATTCCTTCACCCCTCTAAGGCCTTCAACACTGCCTCCCACAACAAACATCTAACTAAACTATCAGACCTCAGTCTCTCTAACTCTACTATTTCATGGTTCTCTAGTTACCTCTTCAACCAACTTCAGTCAGTCAGATGGCATACTTCTATCTCCCCTTTCCTCCCAGTTCAAACTGGGGTCCTGCAAGGCTCCATCCTTGGACCTTTACTTTTCAACATTTTCACTAATAACCTCTACACATCTGTTCCTCATTCCACACTAATACAATATGCAGATGGCTCTACTATTATCTTATCCTCTGACAATCTTGCTCAGCTTCTTACCCTCATCGAAGAATCTTTCCACTCTGTCGAAAGATGGCTAAATAGCAAACAACTACTACTGAATCCAAAACCAAACTCCTCCTATTCCTTCCTAAATCCTCTCTCTCTTTCTAAGTCTACATTCAACATCACTTATCCCAATAACACAGTCATCAAGGTGGAACCTCACAGTACTACCAGGAGCAATAATTGATGATCGACTAAAATTTCATCTCCACTTACAACAATCCAGCAAAAAAATGACCAAAACTAGGGTTACTTTATAGGAACAAAAGTCTCACTAACGAATCTAAACTCTGTCTAGCACAAGGCTACCTTCTACCTAGCTTATTATATGCCACCCCAATCCTAACTTACCTACAAACCAATCTTATGTCCAAGCTTGAACTCACAAACAACAACACTGCTAGATTTGCAGTAAACCTACTCTATTGCTCACACAACTGCCTATCTTTAAAAAAACCTTCAGTGGCTAGAATTCTACCAGCAACTCCTCCTCCCCAACTGCAGCTCACTCTATCCTCTACAAACCTATCTGTTGTTCAGCTGTCTCTTCTCTTATCACTCTCTACACTACCAACTGCACTGTTTGTAGCACTGATCAACATCTCTTGGAAATTCACAAACCCCCCAAACATAGGCATAACAGCTCTACAGTTATTCAGCTGGTAATTCATGTAACAAGCTGCCTCATTCAGTAAGAACTATACCTAGTACTATCTGCTTAAAAAATCCTTAAAAGTTTACCTACTTAATGCTAGGACTTGCTCATGCTACAACCCAACAGAAAACACCATCCCCATCCTCCACCTGTACCAAGATTGCTCCTCGAAACTTTTACCGTCTCTACCGCTTCTCAAAATTTACACACAAAATTTCTAACTATTTAACTTTTGTTATATTCATCATTTTCTTATGTTCATGTCCTGCTCATCTCTTTGTGAAATGCTAAAACCCATTCCAAAATCTTAGCTGAGAACTAACATTTAAAGTTCTATCTCAAAGTTATGTCACATTTTATCTTGTATGCACTGCCTTTTTTTCTACATATCTGCTTGTAATTAACTGCTTCTCCTTGTCTATGTCATATGATGTTATAGTTGTAACTATTTAACTTACATTACTGGAGCTTTTCTCCTAGGTTTCTGCCGAAAAAGGGCTTATGCCCATTCGGACTAATCTGGTCAACAAATGTGAAAATAAAATAAATAATAAATAAGAAGGTGTTTTTCTGCACCCTTGTGACAAAATTGTGATGATCTAACCTGAGTTGGGGATAGCTGGTGATCGGCTTATTGTGTGCTTTCCTGATTGGTACTTAACCTAAAACTTGTTTCTCTTTGCTCATATTTACGTCTCATATTTGCATAGTGCTGTTCTTCTTGCAGCGGTGGTTAGCAGTGCCCTTGTATAGATGCAAAAGCCTAGAAGCTCAGTTTTTTCCCCAAAACAACTGTCATTGAAACCCTTCCAAGCTTTTCTGCTGCTCTAGGAGCAACTCAGTTTGCACTGAGCAGCATTGCCTTATTGATTAACCTTAGCCTACACTAAGTTTTGCTTCCTCTTGTAGTCTTGGCACTACCAGCACAGTCCGGTCAAATTAACCCATTCCCTTCCATAATAACACATACAGTAAGAGCCTGCTATCTGGGAAGATGCCTATCATTTCTCTTGCCAGCCTGACAGACATGGACATCCTGAGGCAATGTAGCAATTGTTTCATGTACACTTACAACCACTTACTCCTGAAACAAACATATACTTTAAGTGAGAGATGTAGTTACACTATGAAATGGGAGACAAGACTCTCACATAAGGGCAAATTGAATGCCAAACAGGTTATCAGCACACTTACACTTCCCACACAAATAAGCAAATGACACATGAACCCACATATGCAGAGGTACTTGGTAGTAACTTACCAAAAGATCAGAGGCCTCCCAAATGGAAACAATTTATACACACATAATGCAAAAAAAACAACCACAACACATTGCAACACACACACACACACCCACACACACACACACACACACACACACACATACACACACACACACACACACACAAACACCAGTGTCTCAACAAATAAACCCAAAAGGCATAACGCATCCAAACCTAATGTATTGGTCATAGGTGACTCCACTATGACAGACATGGCTGTTCCCCTCACCAGGCTAGATAAGGAGTGGGTTATGGTTAGCTGAATGTCCAGTGACAGGCTCTGTCAAGTCACTCATGGACTCAGGTCACTTGACCTCAAGTACAGGTAAGACTCCATCATAGTCCATGTGGGGATGAATGACCTGAGACGCACCTCAATGGATTATATGAAGCATGACATGTCTGAGCTCTCAGATTATATGTCACAGTCAGGCATAAGCCTAGCCTTAAGCAGCATTCTACCTTCTCCATGGATGATGCCACAATCATCATCTTCTTCCGGCTGTTCCTGTTAGGGGTTGCCACAGCGGATCACCTGTTTCATTTTCTTCCTGTCCTCTGCATCTTGCTCTGTCACACCAACCACCTGCATGTCCTCTCTCACTACATCCATAAACCTTATCTTAGGCCTTCCTTTTTTCCTGTTACCTGGTAGCCTCATCCTTAGCATCTTTTTCCCAATATACTCTGCATCCCTCCTCAGCACATGTCCAAACCAATGTAATCTTGCCTCTCTGGCTTTGTCTCCAAACCTTCTAACCTGGGCTGACCCTCTAATATACTTATTCCTAATCCTGTCCATCCTCGTCACACCCAGTGCAAATCCTAACATCTTCAACTCTGCCACGTCAAGCTCTGACTCCTGCCTTTTTGTCAGTGCCACTGTCTCCAACCAATATAACATAGCTGGTCTCACTACCCTCTTGTAGACTATCTCTTTCACACTTACTGTTACTCATCTGTCACAAATCACTCCTGACACTCTTCTCCACCCACTCCATCCTGCCTGTACTCTCTTCTTCACCTCTCTTCCACACTCACCATTACTCTGAACTATTGACCCTAAGTATTTAAACTCATCCATCTTCGCCACCCTACTCCTTGCATCCTCACCATTCTTCTATCCTCCCTCTCATTCACACACATATATTCTGTTTTAGTCCTGCTGACCTTCATTCCTCTTCTCTCTAGAGCATATCTCCATCTCTCCAGGGTCTCCTCCACCTGTTCCCTACTCTCACTACAGATCACAATGTCATCTGCAAACATCATAGTCCATGGGGACTCCTGTCTGATCTCGTCTGTCAACCTGTCCATCACCATTGCAAATCCACAATACAAACAAAAAATGATTGACTTTAACAATTGGCTTAGCTTCTGGTCAGTCCAAGAGGATCCAATATCTGTCAGCCTGGGAAGACATGGTCAACAGGCCTTGATGCTTTGACAGAAACCATCTGCATCTGTCTCATCTAGGCTTTCAGATACTGGCAAAGGCATTAGCCACCCCTATTGTACCTCTTTTTTAGGCCGAGTCAAAATAACCAATCTCCCAACATAACAAAATCCTCTCTAGATAAACTCAAGGTACTGCTGCTTAATGTAAGGAGTCTAAACAAGAAACTGTACTCCCTGGAGGTCCTTCTCACTTTGGAAGATGTTGTCATCTGTGCAGTCACTGAGGCATGGTTCAGAGGTGTAGAAAACACCCTGACCATGCAGTGTTACAATGTTTTCCATACATTCAGACCACAAACTCAGTATTAAAGAACCAAAGGCGGAAGTGTATCCATCTTCATTAAGGATTAAGTACACCTTGAGACTGGTCAAAGATTATGACTCTCTTGAGCTGCTCCATGTCCAATTAACTATAGGCAAAGCCCCCAACACATCATAGCTAGCTATAGTTTCTCCACCATGAAACAGACAAAGCATACTGCATACTTGGACTTAGTGGAATCACTTACCAGACAGCCCAACATCTTACTCATGGATGATTTTAATTATCCTACCATTGACTGGGAAACATACATGACCAGAAACATGCTGGCTCAGAGGTTCTTGGACTTTGCCAATACAGATGCTCTGGAACAGCTAATCAGCACACCCACAAGAGGCTTAAATGTCCTGGACATAGTACTCACTAACATGGGAGACCATTGCACCCTCCCATGTGATGTTCTCCCTGGTAACATCAAACAATAAATCAGTTTTGTTTGATGTTATCATAAGACCAGCTACACCATCAAGCTCAAAAATGCTTAAGGATTTTTCTAAGAGAAATTACCTTCTACTACAAGATGGTATAAGAAGTTTCAAAGCCCCCTTGAATGGAGATAACATGGACTCCTACACAGAGGTGTACACCAATACCCTGTATAACTATTTAAACAGTTATATAGAATCGGCTATACCTGGCTGGATTAAAACCAGGTCTTGCCAACAAAATAAGCCACCCTGGTGAACTCCTACTATAAATAGGCTATGCAAAAAGAGAAATAAACTAATGCCCAAGAACAAGAGGGAGCTGGCTCAGTGGAGGAAAAAATCCATTTCTAGCTTAAATAAACAAGTCAGAGATCTTGTCAAGTCCTCTAAAGCTATTTACAGAGCAAACATAGACTCCCTAGATAAGGATAATCACAAGGCATTCATTAACTACATCTGATATCTAAAAGGGATACCCAGCTATGGGCTGAACTAGTTGTAGTTGGCACCATCCATACTCAACCAGACTTAATAGCCAACCTGCTAGCTGAAAGATTAGAAGAAAATTTCACCCTCCATCCCCTTCACTCATCCCCCAAAGTATACCTGTCACCATTCCTCAGCCTATTATCTTAAGAAAGAAGGACATCTTGGGTCTCTCCAAGGCCCAAAACACGGCATCAGTGGGACCAGACAACATCCCTGGTTGCCTTTTAAATAGCTTAAAACATGACCTAGTAGAGTCACGTGGATCCCTGTTTAACCACAGCCTGAGAACTGGCTGTGTTCTGGTGGAATAGAGAACAATAACAGTAATCCCTCTGCAAAAAGCGAGACCATCAACTGACCCTGGGAATTATAGGTCCATAAGCTTGACTAGCCTCATCTGCAAGGCCACGGAAAGAATCATTCTGGACCTTATTAAGAAGGACATAGGTAATCTCCAGACTCTGGAACTAACCCAGTTCGGATTTGTTAAAGGTAGATCATGCCTGTTAAACTTGGTTGACTTTGTTGATAAAGTCACCAAGGCCCTGGATGAGGGAAAGACAGTGCATACCACTTTTCTTCAACTAGACCAGGCATTTGACACAATCCCTCACTCAGGTATTATAAAGAAGCTCTCGCAATTGGGAATTAACCCCTACATTACCAGATGGGTAGCCAACTGGCTCACCAACAGGGCACATACTGTCAAAGTGGGTGACGTCACCTCTAGCAAAAGACCAGTCACCAGTGGAGTACCACAGGGTTCTGTGCTGGGCCCCTTACTGTTCAGAATTTACTTCTCAGAAGTCCAAGTAAACATGGATGACCTGTGGCTGACCAAGTTCACTGATGATTGCAAATTGGGAGCAATCACTGAGTCCCACAATAATGTTAATATACTGCAGACAAGGTTAATGCAGACACGTGACTGGTGCCAAAGCCATGGATTAAAGCTAAATGCAAAAAAAATCATTATTGTTATTATTCCCCTTTGAGAAAGCTGAGATCCCTGCTAATTACATTATAGACAGCACCCTCCCTAAGTGTAGACCCAGTGCTACATGATCTGGGTACTCAGGTTAATAGCAACCTGAACTTTGACCACCACATATCCACAGTAATAAGAAAACCATTCTGTGCGGCATATCTCATAAGTAAGTATCTAGATCTAAGGATGTTATAATTCCATTATACTCGGCCATTATCAGACCAGTAACTGAGTACAATGCTCCATTTTGCATGTACCTCACCAGACACCTACAATGATTGGAGAGACCACAGAGGTTTCTCACCAAGAAATTACAGGATACATAAAACAAGTCTTACACATAGAGACTGAAAGCCCTGTCACTGTATTCTGTCTCCTACAGGTTCTTAAGGGGAGACCTGTGCCTGGCTTACAGGGCAGTCTCTGACCCAGCCCTGATGGAAATGCTACAAATTCATAAATCAAACTGCAGGAGGGTCACTAGCTCCAGGGATTCTAACCTAGCCTCTGACAGGAACAGGTCATGCTGGAGAGATAGATACATCTCCCAGAGACTGACACTTCTCTGGAACAAGTTCCAGTTCACATGAAACAGAGCACCTCCCTGACCCTCTTCAAACACAACCTATATCAATGGATGATTGACTGCAAATTCACTACTGGGGTGGTGCACATGTCTTTCCTGGACAGAGGAAGTCGGTATTAACTACCATAGACCCTTATCTCTGCGAATTTCACTCATCTAACCACTGACAATTGGGGCAACTCTGGATAAATATGACTAGGCTTGAAAGGGCTCTACGTCCATTAGCCTAATAACCTCCTATGAACCTATGAACCTATAACAGAAGGAGGATGTATAAATGAGACAGTAAAAGAAGTAGAATGCATATATATGAGATATTTCAAAATACAGGCAATAATGCCACAGTGGTACACTGAATGATATACGCATTGTAAAGAATTAATTAATTTTCAGTATTTAAATATTTATATGTTTACAGGAATAACCTTGATATGAGATCATTGAATAATGAAGTTAGGTGATATTGCATATAAAACAAATTGCTATCATAATTGTCATATGACATAAGTAAACTTATTAGTGCATATTACACTGCACCCTGAAGACCTGAGTTCATGGAGTGTTATTTGATTTTTTTTTTCTTCTTAGTATCACCTCTCTTAAACATATATTGTATTGCAGGGTAGATTCACAAACACACACACACACATATGTGTGTGTGTGTGTGTGTGTGTGTGTGTGTGTGCGTGTGTGTACATATATATGACTGAAGTTCAAAACAGTGAATGCTCATATGATCACTTTTTTAGGCTCTGAATAACAGTGCGTGCTCATATGAGTGATGTTGTTTTCAGTGGAGTTATGGGAATGAGGTACAGCATAGTCTGGGAATTTGCCATTACCAATTGTACAGTCTTGGAGATGGCATACATAATTAGCAGGGAGATGGGAGTGCAGGATCATTTGCCCCATTCAAAGAAAACTTAGTTTTAATTTTTATTGTTTTTGATAAATTTAGGTTCAATCTAAAATGATCATTCTTGGTCAGTCTTATGTCTGAGACACTCACTATATGCATACATATATTGACAGGCAGATAGATAGATATGGCATCATAACCATTTGTTTGAAGAGGAACATCAACTAGGAATGGTTAAACCTGCAATATATGAAAAAAAATGTAAAACATCTTTTTTGCACGGGGACATGCCACCCTGCACCCTCCACACTCCATGCTAGTTAAATATATCAGCTCCAAGACTGCACTACAGTGGACAAAGGGTATATTACCTAATGCCTGTTGTACCCCGATCACATTGTAAAATGGCTGCTACTGCTTGATCAGTTGATTTTTTGATCAGCTGTACTGGCTTTTCACCTGTCTATGAAAACACACCAACAAAACGTTCTGCTCATGAATATCTGTATCTATCTATCTATCTATATATATATATATATATATATATATATATATATATATATATAAAGTATCTATCTATTTAGTTGGTTGCATGGCATTACAATGAAATGGTGGTCGATTGAGCAAGATCACCATACAGAGACAGCTGGGAAATATTCCCACTGTAGAGCAATCTTGGAGTTTCCATATATATTTAGCAGATGTGTGTGTGTGTGTGTGTGTGTGTGTGTGTGTGTGTGTGTGTGTGTGTGTGTGTGTGTGTGTGTGTGTGTGTGTGTGTGTGTGTGTCTCTCTCTCACTCTCTCTCTCTCTCTATATATATATATATATATATATATATATATATATATATATATATCCCATGCTTTTTTTGTAAACAAAAAGGTGGTGGTACCCCACAAATACTTTTTTTCTCCAAATTCTTGAAAAACATAAATAAATAAATAAAATCTTAATCTCTTAACAATACAACAACTGAAGCCACTTCTCACAGCAAATTATTAAGGATGATAGTAAATTTTAAAATTTGCCTGCATTGTCTTTGAGTCAATATAATTGTTCATTTGTGCTCTTATTGAAGGGGTGTGCCGATGCCCTCTCTCCTTCCCTCTTTGATTACACACACAGTATAATTAACTAATTTACAAAGTGACAAAGTCCACGGCAGCAGATGCAGGACAGCAACCAAATCTTTTAACTCAAAGAGCACTTTATTTGTGGAAAAATAAAATAAGTTGATAAAATAAGTTGAATAGCAGCAGTAAATCAGCAATAAATGAAGTGCTTTTGTCTCTGTTCGTTCAGAGACTTTTTCAAGATAAAGCACACAGCCAACAGTCCCTTTTTAAAATAGTAAAAGACAACCCCCTAAATACTTTCCACCAATAAGTTACATTCATCAATTAGAATCTCATAAATTATTCAACAGCTGGAAAATTCTTTTTTTAAAGGTATATAAACTGTATAAAAGATAAATGACACTCTCATTGTAAACCTTAAAATGCATAATATGTTGCAATAAAAACATTCACCATCCAAACATTTAAAATAAACTGTATGTATATGTATATATAATACACACTTCTCTTTTTATCTGTTTATCTATCTAGTGCCTTCAATTTAAGAAAACACACTAAAGACAGGGCATCATTTATAGCTGGCCAACTTGTTGCATTAATTTTAATTTGCCATATAGCCTCCTGTTTTTCTAATTGCAGCGTCCATGGGCCACCCCTTGGGTCAATTTCAAGTCCATCCAGAATCATAAACTTAAAAGTATGGTCAGGGAAATCATTACAGTGTTTTGCAAGGGCATTCGTCTCTTTTTTCAGCCTTATATCTCTAAGGTGTTTGTACACCTTCACAGGTGTTTGTAAATCCGCGGTGGTGGTGCTGCGGTAGCATTGTCACCTCACAGTCAGACGCTGTCCGGTTCAATTCTCAGCTAGAGCGTCTTCGGCGTGGAGACATGCGTGAATGGGCGTACCTTCATTGAAGGTTGTGCATCAGGGCTGGTAACTCGGCACGTAAAAATCAACTACCAATCATTAGCGGACCGGAGTTCCGCTGTGGCAACCCCTAACCGGGAAAAACCGAAAGACACAAACATCTCTTAGCTGTTTGTAAATTCTACTTTTAAGCTTCTTTTCAGTTTTTCCAATGTAGTATGCTGGACATTTCATGCACAAAGCACAGTATACCATTCTCTCAGTCTGGCATGAACCTTTCTTTTTTATCTTTATCATAGTCCCATTTATTACACAGGAGGGTCCCTCTAAAATGTGTGTACACATTGTGCATGACCCACATTTTTTCATATAGCCTACTATAGGTTTCTTAATTTTTGCTTCAAGAATATTTTTGAGGGTTCGCCCCCTCCTGTATACTATGTTTGGCTTTTCACCCACCCATTCTCAAACATCGTTGCATGACCTAACAATAGCCCATTTCTTATGTACAATGTCAACAATCATTTTACTGGACCTATTATAGGCTGCAACCAATGCTGACCTGGAGTATGCTATTCCTACAGTCTCAGTTTCCACCTTCACACTCTCCTTACTGGACCATTGATAGGCCGTAGCATCTACCACTCTAGCATCAGTTACCCCATGATCTCAGTTAATTCCTCAAGGTCATCTCTCTCTGTATATCCATTAAGGTCATCCATCCCTATAAGTAAATGTGGTTCATTTATATCCTGGTTAAAGAGGGCTTGAAAGTGTCTTCTTTCTCTTTTATTTACTACTTCAATAAGTAACTCGTTCACTAAAATAGTAGGATAACCTCTTTTAACAAACATTTCTTTCAATAATTCACATTCTCCAAGGAATGTTTCAAAACAAGTAATTATGCAGGCAGCTCTTACAAATTGCCCCTTTATGACAGCCTTTTACTGTTTGTGGAGGTGAGCTCTGTTAAAATGCAGGAAGCTATTAGAATACATTTCCTTACAGAAAATTTCAGATTGGAACACACCTAAAGAGCTATTGTTTACCAGTCTAACATCCAAGTATGCAATTTCACTTACTCCTACAGTGTGGGTGAAACTTAAAAATTGGGTAGAATTGTTAATATACACTAAGAATTCACTAATCATCCCTTGCGGGCCAACCCCAAACACAAAAATGCCATCCAAAAAATGAAGATAAAGTCTACAATATTTATAAAAGACTGATTCTATTAATAACTCTTTCTCCCATTGGAGCATGACTATGTTCGCATACAGGCCCCCACAAGGTAAGCCCATAGCAACCCCCTTTGTCTGAAGAAAGTATTTTTTATTGAAAAATATAAAATTATTCTTTAGTACCAGGTTTAAAAGTTGTTCATAAACATTTATTTTTGGTTGAGAAATTCCTCTCTCATGTAAGTACTCACAAAACCATTCCACACCTAGATCGTGTGTTATCACTGTATATAGGTCTTTCATGTCCAAAGTTATAAAATCCCTGCTTCATTAAATTCCAACCGGTTAATCCTCTCCAAAAAAATCCCATGAGTCTTTACATAAAAAATTTTCATTAGCTAACAAAGGTTTTAGTTTGATATCTAAAAAGTTTGCTAATGGGTAAGTCATAGAACCTCGCCCATCAACAATGGGTCTCATACGGGGGGTCCTGTAAAGATTTATGTATTTTTGGTAGTCCAAAAATACATGGTGTCTTTGGGTACAATACTGTTAAGAACTTTAGTTCATCTATGGAAATGGATCCTTCAATAAACGAATCATTGAGCTCATTACAAATTTGATTATATGCTCCAGTCAGTTGGTTAAGTGAGCTGTTCTCGTATGTTCCACTCATCAATGCATTTCTCATTCTCTGATTGTAATCCATAATATCCATAATCACAGCCCCTCCTCCTTTATCTGGTTTAATAATTCTGAGACCAGAGTTACATTTCAATTCCTGTAAACATTCTAATTCATAAACATTTAAGTTATTGCCCCTTCCATTTCTTTTCAGATTCCTTAAATCAAATTCATATAACTTCTCAAACATTTGCAATGTGAGATGCAGTGGGGGGTTGTACGTGCTAGAAATATGCAAAGGATTATTGATATAATCTACAGATTTAAATAAAACATTCAGGTTCAGTTTTCTTACAAAGTATTTTAAATCTATTATAGTATTTGCAATATCACATTCAGTCTCTGGTACAAAAGTCATGCACTTGGATAGCAGATCACAGGCAAGTTCATCGATAGGGACTGAGGACTAGTTGAGCACATTAAAATCCCCAGCATTGTTCTTAATTATAACACATGGAGGGTGCGTGTTTTCAAGGTTCATCTCCTGCCCTGATAACCGCCCCTCCGAGTCCCCCTTCTATTCATTGTCTGTCCCCCTCGACCTCCGTTGGTTGTATACGTCCTTTGAGGTGTGTTCTTCATATTGTACTTCTGTTGGAGCCTCTCGGACCTCCTCAAATGGGGTACTGCTCCTCATCTAAAAAATGATTTTCATCATCAATGACATTAAACTCATTTATAGACCCCCAGTTTTGTGATTTGGCTGGTTCAGGGTAAGCAGTGTTCTAATTATACTGTATTCTGTCCCGTTCAAGTTTCTTAAGTTTCCTAATTTTTTATGTTATTAATTTGGTGTTCGATTGACTTGAACACAAGATTATAGTCAAAAAAATTCTCTGCATGTGCCCTGTCCTGCACAATCATTTTATCCAGTTCTGTTGCATCTTTTATTGCTATTCAATAAAATATCATTATGTTTGATTACAATCTCCATATACTCATGCCCATGCCTGTCAAACATGGAGATTAATTCTTTATTAAATTCAGAGTTCACTATTAAGCCAGGAGGGAACCGCCACATACGTAAACCCTTTGGCACTAATGTTAATTTCAAACATTCCCTAAAGTAGGAATATCTAGTTGTAGTTTTTTTTTTATCTTAAGAAAGATAGTCTAGTTTTTGCAGTTAGTGTTATAGTCAGTAATACTCACGGTGCTCTCCTGTTCAAGCCATTCGTCAATATCCGCTTTTTGTATAGCACCGTTTGGTTCATCATTCCTTCTCCTGTGTTCAAGGGGGGTTGAATTGGTAAACTTTTGCTGCTGACTGATATTTCCGCCATTTTCTGGCTCAGTTGTAGTTAAATTGACATTATTTAGCAGCCGTTGCATTGAATTAGATGCTCGTACCTCACGGACGTCCTCTGTAGTGTTGTTTATGCCCCTTTCTGATGATGTAAGCTGGGCGCATTTCATTCTATCAAATCTTCGAGACATCTGTTCTGTTTTATTTAGTAAATCCTCTACAGATTGCCCGAAACTCTGGGAAAACAATAACTGCTGTGAGTCAATGTTCTGTCCTTCTGCAGCCATTTCCGTTCACAAAAACAGATATACAGAATGAAACTAGACTCCAAGACAAAGTCCACAGCAGCAGATGCAGGACAGCAACCAAATCTTTTATCTCAAAGAGCACTTTATTTGTGGAAAATAATAAAATAAGTTGATAAAATAAGTTGAATAGCAGCAATAAATCAAGCGCTTTCGTCTCTGTTCATTCAGAGACTTTTTCAAGATAAAGCACACCAGTCAACAGTCCCTTTTTAAAATAGTAAAAGACAACCCCCTAATTACTCTCCACCAATAAGTTATATTCATCAATTAGAATCTCATAAATTATTCAACAGCTGGATAATTCTTTTTTAAAAGGCATAGAAACTGTATTAAAGATAAATAACACTCTCATTGTAAACCATAACATGCATAATATGTTGCAATAAAACATTCACCATCCAAACATTTTAGTTTACAAAGTGAATAGAAGTTCCTTGATTTTTGAAATTTGTGAAACTGTTGGCAATAAATCACAAGAGATGCACCTTTTATGACATTCTGCATATACATATAATACAGACAGAAATAATAATGAAGTAACCTAGGAAATGAAAGGTATGAAGATTAAGTCAGAGTTTTGAGGTGAGGGACATTTTAGATTCTTTATGTATAGGTACAAACCTTGCAGATATGCTATGAGTAATAAGTATAAGAGGTTAATTAGGGTAAGAAGTAAAAAAAGATATAATGTCCACCCCCTCAGCAGCCCTTTGCCCAGTGATTCTAGTGTATTACTTGGCTATATCTCCTCAGTTGCCATAAACACAGTCTAAACCTATTAGCGTGCATACTGTTTTCTTATTTACTTCTACAATGATTCCAGATATTGAAATAAAATAACACAAACACTGATAACCATTTGTTAAACAATACAGACTCAGTGAAAACAGACTTACCATGAGCAGTAAACTTCTATGCCACTGAAGCTCACATTCATTGAAATGGCATTAATACCCATATTCAAAGAAAATACATCTGGCCAGTGGAGGATTAAGTTTACCTTTGGGCTGTTTTCAAACTTTAGGCTCCTTGCAGACATTCTTGGGTTCATGCCTACATGCATGTATTTTTTTATTCGTCTTCCTGATTGTTTTAAATTATATTCCTTATAATAATAAGCACCACTTGTTAGAATGTGTTCTAAATCTGTAGTTTTTAACATTTTTCCAGTAAGCAGTGAAACAAAATGTATGAACCAATAAAGACAAAACTACCACTTTCAGAAAATGTCAACCTTAAAAGGCCACTCAGACTTCTGTCATTACAGTCCACCAATATCAATCAAGAAGCATAATCTAGGCAGAAGTGAAAGTCATCCGAATAATTCCACATTAAAGAGATGAAGAAGAGGCTTATACTAGCAAACAACTTTACATTTCAGTGTTTCATCTACAAATTCAGTGCCTGCTGCCCTTGAAGAATGAATTGCCTATATTGGGTTACATTAAAAACATTGGTAAGTTGGTAATATTGCAATAGGGAATGACTGACAAACCAACAAGTAATTATGCTACTAACACTGCTTTCAAATTCTACAGCACAAACAGTGACTGCCATTTGCTAAACAAAACAGTTAGGTACACACTGAAAACAGACTTAGCATGAGCGACAGTAAACTTCTCTTCCCTTGAAACTCATAATTCCATGAAAATACACTGAAACTCAGTCCCTTGAAAATGCATTTAAACTCATAATTCCTACTGAAACTCAACCTCACAATTCTGTCAGCAGTCTAGTAGTTGGTGTAGAGCATTCAGGCTCTTGTCTCCACTGAAGCTTACAATTCCTTCAGCAGTTTGGTAGTTGGTATAGAGGATTCAGGCTCTTGTCTTCTGTAACCAAGTAGTTATAAGGTCAGATCTGATCAAGTTAATTGACTAACCTGCCTCCCCCAACTAGGGCATTACATACCATACCTCTCACACAGCAATACGCAGACACACACACACACACACACACACACACACACACACACACACACACACACACACACACAAAACACACACACATACCTCTCAACTGTCCATATTTTCACAAACAGGCTTCATGCCTCATGAATGGAGAAAGGCAACAGTTACCCCTCTGCCCAAAGGTGGGCCTTCTACAGACCCTGAAAACTACAGACCCATAAGTCTCCCTAGTCTTATATGTAAACCCATGGAAAAAATTATCATGGAGATGATCAACAGAGATACAGTAAACCTCCAGACACTGGAGACAGCCCAGTTTGGTTTTGTCAAAGGCTGATCATGCCTACTCAACCTGGTGGACTTCTTCAAGAAGGTCACCAAAGCAATGGATGAATGCAAAATTGTTCACACTGCCTACCTTGACGTGGCCAAGGCTTTTGACACAATACCCCACTAGGATATTGTTGACAAACTCAAGTGATTAGATACAAATCTGTTTGTCACCTGGTGGATAGCCAACTGGCTTACAGACAGGACCCAGGAAGTTAGAATTGGGGAGTCCACCTCTACAAAGAGGCCAGTCACAAGTGGAGTCCCTCAGGGATCAGTCCTTGGACTGCTCCTTTTTTGCATTTACTTCTCAGAAGTCAAGGCCAATGTCAATAGTCTCTGGCTGACTAATTTTGCAAATGATTGCAAATTAGGCACTATCACTGAATATTGCACTGACATAAATGTTCTCCAGGAGAGGATGACAGAGACAAACAACTGCTGTCACAGCCATGGACTAAAACTAAATGCCAAGAAATGCATAATAGTATCCTTTGGGAAATCATCCATCCCTGGTAACTATCATATTGACAATGCACCCCTTAGAGTTGACCCACTAGTCAGTGACTTAGGGACACACATAGTAATCTAGCCTTTGACTATCACGTGTCTAAAGTAGTGAGGAAATCATTCTTTGTTGCACAACTTATAAACAAAGGTATGGCATTTAAGTCCAAGGAAGTCATTGTTCCACTGTATTTGGCAATCATCAGGCCTATCATTGAGTACAATTCCCTCTTTGGTATGTACTTAACCAGGCATAACCAACAATTGGAATGTCCACAGAGGTTTCTCACTAAAAGAATGGAGAGTGTAAGTAAAATGTCCTATGTAGGCTGCCTTAAGGCCCTATCCCTGTATTCTGTCTCCTACAGGCTTTTGAGGGGAGATCTATGCCTGGCATACAAGGCATTGTCAGACTCCACTCTGATGGACCTCCTGCATATCCATAAAACAAACAGCACCAGAATTACCCATTCTAAAGGCTTAAACCTTGCCTGTGGTATAAATAGAACCTGCTGGAGAGATAGGTATGTATCCCAGAGACTACCCATCTATGGAACAGACTCCCCATCCATGTGAGGCAGAGTTCCTCCATAACTCAACTCAAGTGCAACTTGGACAATTGGATGGGAAACTGAAAATTTGGCACCTATGTCTCTAATGAACACAGGCAACCTGTAAATGGTTCATGTCCTAGGCCCATGCTTACACTTATCAAGGGTATCAGAACTTGTCAGAGATTTGGGATGCATGGCTAGGCTTAAAAAGGCCCTTGTGGTCATTAACATAGTAAACACCTATGAACCTATAAACAGAATACACAGATTTTTCCCTCATATTTTTGGACTGCTCCTCATAAAATGTGTGGTTTTCTGGCAAATCACTGGAATGATCTGAGGATTGCAATCACTAAATAATGACATTCACTTGAGTTTCAGACTTCATATCCTTCATAAAATGCATGTTAATGCAAATGGTATTCTAGCAACTCTAAGTTTATAAGAGCAATATTTAAAATCTGTCCCTATTTTTGTCCCCCATTATATCAGGCTATGTCCAGATTTCTTGCTCATAAGAGTTTGAGAGGTATATACCCCTCCTAATCTCTTAGACAGACACACACAAACACACCTCCTCTCTCATACAGCAACATACATACACATACTGTATCTTGTATATAACCAGAAGAGCTAGTTTAAATTACATACACAAATACATATGCATGCACACACTTTCACTCTCACACAGAAACACAATGGAACTGCTAGTTTACATTACATATACATACACACACCTATTCTCTCACACAGCAACATAAACATACCTTCTCTCTCTCTTACAGCAACACACACATATACTGTCTTGCATACGAACTGTATGTATCTAAATATCTATATATATATATCCATATCAAAAAAAAAAAAAAAAAAAATATATATATATATATATATATATATATATATATGTATGTATGTATACATTTTTTTTGTCAGAGGAATTAGGGCAACCTCTATTCAATTGTGGGAATTGAAAACTTCTGTGATAGGTAGGGAAGGAATCCAGCCTAAAACTTATATAGGAACTAAGTGAAGTTATATTTTGGACCTTAGACATTGCTTATGCGTTTTTCTTTTTTGTGAAAATGTCCTTTTTGATTACAGCATTGATGACAACTAGAAACCTATAAGAAACCAAAATTCACAAATCAACTGATCACAATAATATTATTTGTGGTAATTTTTATGTGTAACAGAAGCATACCTTTCAGCTGTCCAGATTTCTGCAGAATATCCAAATTTTTGCCTCATATTTTTGGTCTGTTCTTTATTAAATCTGTGGATTTTTCTCGTAAATCAGTGAGGACTGAATTAAGCTGTGTTTTCAATATTATAGGTACCGTGGTGGATGACTTCCCAAAGGACACTATTATGCATTTCTTGGCATTTAGTTTTAGTCCATTGCTCTGACACTAGTTATTTGTATGTGTTAGTGGGGGATTCTATGACTGCTCCTAATCTGCAATCATCTGCAAATTTAGTCATGAAGAGGTCATTCACATTGGCCTTGACTTTCAGAAAAGTAAATGCCAAAAAGGAGCAGACCCAGGACCAGTACCTGAGGGATTCTGTTTGTTACTGGCCTATTTGTAGAGGTGGTGTCCCCAATTATAACTTCTTTTCTGTCTCTCAACCATTTTAGTTTGGAACATTGGAAAAGGTTTCACTGGCAAAGGCTCTCTATGAGCCTTACCATCAGAAGAATGAGAAGGAGATTCCACTACATTTTGATGGCTCAAACCCCATTAGTAAAACTTTTGCATTTCCCCTTAGCCGGTCCTACATCAAAAAATGACTTTGATCCTCCAGGAAAAAAATATTCTGGAGATAGCTGGATATAGTAGCTTAAATCTCCCACCTGTCTCTTTTCATTCCCTGATTGTTGGGATACATTTGCTTCTCTTCTGCCTGGTGTACACTGAATCATCATTTTCCACAAACACTCTACTGCCTCCATTTTTAATACTTTGCCCTTCTGCCACAGTTTTTTTAGGATTACCTCTTTCTGCTGGAATGATTAAATCTTTGCCAATAAGGATCTTGGCTGCTTTCTCATGGCCAGTTTGGAGCATACACACAATGTATCCTTTCAATTAATCCTGCTGTGGAATACTAGTCTCAGCATGCTCTGTCTAACTTAGTCATTTGAAACAGCTCTTCTTGAGCAGTCTTATAATCAGCCAGCCTTATTGTCATATTGATCTCTGATTATTGTTGTTTTTACTGGTGCGTATGAGTAGCTGTTTAAAACTTCTTCCATTTTTCCAGCCTTTTGTTATTTGAGTTGATATACTTTTCAGTGTTAATTTATTTTAATCAACTCTGAGCATGTTTGACTTATTTTTACTCTAAATTACTGGAAGCCATGTCTTGTACCAAAGCTGGAGCTTCAGTTGCTTTTTGCTGAACAGCTGCAAGATTCTTCCCAGGCAACGTTTTCTCTTCACCTTTTCTGGCTCATTCTCTTACACATTCTTTAAATTTCTTCTTTGCTGGCATTCAGGCAATGTACTTGCTAGCCAGTAAATTAATTTTACTCAAGCTTAAAATATCACTGGCTACTATTTTTCACTTTCTGTTTTGCTAGTGGGAGAGCTGAATTTAAGTTATCGATCAGTGTGCAGATATCTTGGAAGTCAGCTTGGCATTGAGTTTTAATCCATAACTTTGGCATCAATCATTAGTCTGTGTTAGAGTCTCTTGTAAGATGTTTGTGTCTATGATACCTCTCATTTTGCAGTCATCAGTTAACTTGATCAACCAAAGGCCCCTGACATTAGTCTTTACCTCTGAGAAGTAGATACCAAATAGAAGTGGTCCCAGCATGGAGCCCTGAGGTATCCCTCCAATGACCAGTCTTGTAGTGGAGTTGGTCTCACCAGTCCTTACTTCCTGGGTCCTGTCTGTGAGCCAGTTGGCACACCAGTGAATTATATTATGTAGGGGTTTATGCTCAGTTCAGTGAGTTTGTCAACTATACCAAGATGGCATAATGTTTATCGTCTTCACTTCTCTATGCACAAGGTATAAGGCTGGATTCTGACTTCCAAACAATGCCTGTGTGGAGTTTACAGGTTCTCCCCCATCTCTGTGGAGTTTCTCCAAAAAAAAAAAAAAAACTCCCTGAGTATTTCCACCTGGGCAGTAGCACAGACTCTAGATGCTGTCTATAGGGGGATGATTTGAAAACACTAACAGCTTTGGTATCCTTAAGATAGGGGAACATGGATCACAGACTGTGCACTGTGTCAGGGCTAGCCACTCAATGGTAAAGAAATTGCATCTAGGTGATTCAATCAAGTTGACTAATATCGCCAAATGGGCATGGCTATTTGCTGTTGATAAGTGGGTTGAGGACCAGGCCTACTCCAATCTATGCTAAGGTCCCATTTTTACAGTGGGATGGGTGTATGACTGTATGTATCTCCAGTGTGTGTTTGCCATAAAGCCCAGCATCCAGGAGTCAATAAGCTACTGGCTGGATGGTAACCAATTGCTCAGCTTGGGTTAGCTGAGATAGCTCTGTTGAGCTTAAACTAGATGTAAAACTTATCAACCTGCCAAACTAAGAACTGTTTCACTGACAGGATGCAGCTTGGAAGTGAATGACAGGATGGTAACGAGGAGGCTGGAAATCCTATGAATTCAGGAGACAAGCTGGAAGGGCAGTGCAGCAAAGTTACCTGACTTGGGATCTAGAGTCTACTACTCAGAGGAGGACAGACAAGAAATGGTGTTTGACTTGTGGTGAAGGAGAGACTTCAGAAGACAGTAAGGAATGTCATCAGAATTAGTGACAGACTTATACCAGTCAGACATCAGTGTAAAGATAAGGATAGGGCACTATTCATAATTTCAGGCTACACTCCACAGCAGGATTATGATAGTGAGGTAAAGACTGCATTTAGACAGCAGTTGCAGGAGTTACTATATAAAGCAGGACAGAACAAGAAATGAAAACTGCCTGGGTCAAAATGGGTAGAGGCAACAGGAATAAAAATAGGGATGCCATTCTAGACTTCTGTCTGACAAATGGCTTGATGGTGGCCAACACATGGTTCAGCAAGAGAGAGACAGACACCAGATCACATACAAGAGTGGCCAGCATGCAACTCAGATAGACATTCTCATAGTTAGGAAAGGGGACTGGTGTAGAATCGATAACTGCAAAGTTATCTCCAGTGAAACAGTTGGCCCACAGCATAAACCAATGGTTGCTACAATCAGCTGCAAGTGGTGGTCAGAGAAGGGTCTAACATGAACAAAGACTAGGCTGAAGACCTGAAAGTTGACTGGAGAGAAAGAACAAGACTCTAAGGAATTAATCAAGGCTGCAGTACCTCAGGAAGAAGAATAAATATTTGGAGCTGAAGAAGAATGGCAATTCCCCCAAACAGTATGTGTGAGGATTATAGAACAGATATGTGGCTAAGCTGGGTACTAAAATAACGTACATAAGGAAAGCTGGCGGTGGAATGCACAAGTCCAATAAGTCATCTAAAGAAAAAAGTAGTGTAGAAAAAAGTGGGAGATAGAAAAGATGGACCAAGCAGGGAATGAATATTGGCTGGCTAGCAATGAGGCTAAGAGAGGCATTGTAATAGCACTCCATCAGCTTCTGGAAAGTGACTCAGTAGATTGCACAAAGAAATTCTACCAGGTTGCAGGTAAAGACAGAAAGATAAAGCTGATAGTTATCAGACACCTTTCATAAGGGATGCAAGCAACAACCTACTCGCCTGTAAACAAAATAAAGGTGGTGGTTTTTCCATATTCAAAAAGGATGCACACACCTCCAGACTGGTAGCCCGACATAATGCATCAGAGATACTTCAGGTGCAGCTAACACTGGATAAGATAGCGATTCAGTTGTAGCCTGTTATAGGTCCCAAACCATGCCCCAAAACACTCACTCCACGTTCCTAAGCACCCTGGAGAATATTAGGGTCCAACCTAACACACTCATACTGGGTGACTTCAACTACCCCTTCATTAACTGGGAAAACTACTCATGTACCAATACACTTGCTCAACGTTTCCAGGAATTCATTAATTCCAATGCCCTGGACATTAATTCCAATGCCCTGGACCAACTCGTTCTTACCCCCACTAGAGGTAGCAACATCCTTGACCTGGTCATTACTAACATGGGCAACCATTGCTCTACACCAATAGTCAACTCCTCCCTGGTTAGATCCGACCACAAACTAATCACCTTGGAAATCCACATACCCCCCACCCCCCACCCCCCTCGCTTAGGTAACCACCATGAAAAACTTCTCCAATGCTAACTTTGGGCTCCTAAGAACAGAGGTGGCTAACTTCACAGCACCCGTGCAAATGGATAATAGTTGCATGACTGCCGAATCATACACCAATGCACTGTACGAACATGTACACAAATGCATGGATGTCAACATACCCAATAGAACCAAGAAGCTCTCCTCCAAAAAAAGGAAGTCAATCTGGTGGTCCCCTGCCATAAACAAACTCTACAACAGAAGGAGGAAACTGATGCAGAATAAGGTGAAGTCCCAAGACTGTAAAAACTCCCTTATCAGCCTCAACAAAAAGTTGAAATCCCTCATCAAATCCTCTAAAGCTAGCTATGAAAACAGAATTGCAGCAGATAGTAAAGACAACTACAAGGCCTTCTATAGTTATGTAAAGAACCTCCACGGCAATATCCAGATTTGCTCTGAGCTACTGCACAATGGTACCTCTTATACCGTGCCAACAGATATTACCAGTATACTGGCCGACAGATTCAGTGCCAACTTTTCCCCCTCTTGTCCCCTCAAAGGACCAATCACAATACCAGTAGATTGCCAGACACCCAGTATTACTGCTGCACAGGTTAAAACAGCACTGTCCAAGGCCAAGAATACAGCTTCTATGGGACCTGACAATATTCCTGGCTGTGTTCTACATGAACTACAGAGTGAACTGGCCCCTCACCTATGTGCTCTGTTCAATCACAGCTTCACCTCAGGCTTTTTCCCTACCAAATGGTGCACTGCTATAGTCATCCCACTCCACAAAGGAGGAGCGACTACAGACCCTGGGAACTATCACCCCATTAGCCTGACAAGTCTGATATGCAAAGCTATGGAACACATCATCATGGACCTAATAAAGAAGGATATAGGGAATCTCCAAACTCTGGATCCCACACAGTTTGTTTTTGTGAAGGGTAGATCATGCCTACTCAACTTGGTCGACTTCTTTGAGTCAGTCACCAGAGCTGTGGATGAAGGCAAGGTGGTTCATACAGCCTACCTTGATCTGGCCAAGGCCTTTGATACCATTCCCCACTCAGGAATCATAGAAAAACTCACTAAGCTAGGCATCAACCCCTATATCACTAGGTGGGTTGCAAACTGGTTCACAGATAGAACCCACAGTGTGAAAGTAGCTGACTCCAAGTCAGACCACCGACCAGTCACGAGTGGAGACCCACAGGGTTTGGTCCTGCGTCTTCTCCTGTTTGGTATCTATTTCTCAGTAGTCCAGTCCAACACAAAGGGACTCTGGCTAACAAAGTTCGCAGACGACTGCAAGTTGGCAGCCATTATTAACTCCCCAAGTGATGTTGACATCCTACAGAAAGGCCTCAATGAGACCAACAACTGGTGTCAGAACCATGGCCTTAAGCTCAGTGCCAAAAAATATGTCATCATCCCCTTTGGGAAAAACCCAGTTTCCATGAACTACTACATCGATGGTATTCCACTGAACATAGAATGCGTTATAAGAGATATGGGAACACAGGTTGACAGCAACCTCTCTTTTGACCACCACACTGCCACTGTGGTCAGAAAGTCCTTCTGTGTGGCACATCTCATTACTAAGGGTTTTGCATCTGGGAAGACAAAGGTCATGGTCTCCCTCTACTCTTCCCTCATCAGGCCAATCATCAAGTACAATGCCCCATTTGGCATGTACGTCACTAGACACCTGCAACAACTGGAGAAGCCACAAAAGTACCTCACAAAGAGGATTATCATTAGGTTCAATGCAAAAATATCCCAAACAACAAACTAAAACAATGAGTGAGAATTGTGCTGTGCCGATGAGGTCATAACAAGGTTGAAATATGCATATCCACAGCTTGTGGGGTTTGGCTTTATTGACCTGAAATTGTCCATTAAAACGACAAAACAAGTGATGAGCATTCAGAATTGCCAATTAGCTGAAACACCTGATGTTCATAAGGATCATTTCCATATATCCCATTTGCCTCTGATACCAGAGGTTTGGGAGTTCACTTACTGGAAGTTCTAGCTTTGCTGGAGTTTTCATTGTGTTTTTACTGATTGGTTTTTCAGTGACCTTCTCACTCATTGTTTTAGTTTGTTTGGGATATTTTTGCAGTGACCCTAATGATAATGTGCATCAGCTGGTTATAACAGCCCTGTGTTTCTAATACTTAGTCAAACACTTTGCTTGTGCTGTGTTGATGAGGTCATAACAAGGCCAAAATATGCATATTCACAGCTAGTGGGGTTTGGCTTTGTTGACCTGAAATTGTCCATTAAAATGATGAAACAGTTCATGGGCATTCAGAATTGCCTATTAGCTAAAACACCTGATGTTTATAAGAATCATTTGTATATATCCCATGTGCCTTTGATAAAAGAGGTTTGGGAGGTGACTTATTGGAAGTTCTAGCTTTGCTGGAGTTTTCATTTTGTTTTTAATGTTCTCTTTCTCAAGGGAAACATCAAGGAAATGTTAGATAATAGGACAACTAGGCACCTGTAAGACTGCAAAACAAGACACGGCCTGAGAACCAAGGCTAAGGAGGCGTGTAAAGCATTACATGGTTTTGGTATTATTAAAATATACTGCAGATACAGTTAGACAAGTACAGTTAGTTAGCTCGACCTGACATACAGAAAAGATTAAATATCCAGCATTTTAGAAAGGAAGCTGCAATACAGACACTCAAGCTTGAGTGCAGAAGACAGGTTAAATAAAGACTGTTTTAGGTTACATTACTCAGGACAATCACAATATACATGCAGAAACTTTGGATATATTTAGCAGCACTCTTAACTAGCATCCCAGCATTTCTACAGAATGTTATTGTTTATCAGCACTGTTAATGAAGACAGTATTCGGATATTGTGAGCATCTATTAAAGTCTTATTAAATGAATTACAGTGTTTGGAGAATTCATTCTGAAAAGTGCACAAGACTTGGCCCATAAAGGAGAGACTGGCACCTGTTCAGCATGAGCTTGGGTAAATAGATACAAACTTTCGTTCCAGTCTCATTTCAGTTGTTTCCAGTTAATTCCAGTATAGTACAGTCTCATCAATTCTTTCAATATATATGTATGCAATCACAGTACAAATGCTGAAAAGTCACCCTATCAAAAACAACCAGCAAACAACACCCCTACATCTTCTGCTAACTATATATACCAACTCTGAGGTCACATTTCAGTGGGGAAAGGGCAAATTCCCTTGGGTGTATATTAAATCTTCAAAGGATCACATTGTTGAACTGCATTTCATCGGAAATGCCATAAATTGAACCCCACCCACCCCCCTCTATTTATATATACCAGTTGTGAGATGGCACTACAGTGAAGAAAGGGAACATTTCCTGATCCTACCATAATGCGATCTCAGTCAGAATGGTTCAGCAAACAGCATGTCTGATAAAATGCCATTCAAAATGTCACTCGATGATGTAATCTTTTGATGACATAAAAGGGACCCAGTTCCTTTATCCCCACTACATTGTGATCTCACACAAGAGTAATGCTGACATGTTCAAGTAGCTGGTTTTTGATCAGCTGTGCCAGTTTCTTTTTTGCTTTTGGCAAGTTGTCAGTCAACCTATAAATAATTATAAAATGCACCTGCTTGGGTAATGAGATTCCCACTGTCATGTTAAAACAAAATTATTGAAAATTCTCTTTGAAACCATCAACCCAAAGCTAATCAGCTTAATACAAATTAGATGGAGTAAGTGAGCTAAAGTTACAAAGTAGACTGACATGGTACAGCAAGAATCCACAATATGATTTATGAGAAAATAAAAACAGATTCAGTAACAAAGGCATATACATCATGTTCTGGCAAGACAGGATGAATGAAAGTTGTGCTGAAGCAGGGAAACTCTGATTAAGATATTGCCATGAAATATAACAGGATTGTAAAGTAATTTGCAGGATGAAGACTTTATAAATTAAGTTCAACTATCTGAAATGTTGAACCGTTAAGAAGCATGAGTAACTAATGGAAATTAGGTCAATATTTTTGAATGTGAAGTCCATGGAAGTCCAGCAAATGGGTTAGTAGCTTTTGATACAGTAAAAAGAAGCCTGAAGGTGTTTGTTAAAATAAACAGTGGTTAATATTTAAAATAATTTAGAAGTCAGAAATTTATATTACTTTAGAATTATTATTCTGAGAAGGAAAAAATAAACCTTTGAAATTTATGCTTCCACCACAATAAAATTGGAAATGCATATAGATGCCATGCGTGGGTCGATCTATATAAAATTATTACAAGATTTCTGACTAATAGTAAGTGGGAGTATTTAATTTTCAGTGGATATTTAAATGCTAGGACTAGGTCCTGGAGAAGGGGTTGCTGTCCTCTTTAAAGACCATCTCACTTTAACTTTCCTTGAATGCAAAACCCCACAACTGGACAGTGCAGAAATAATCTATACCACACTAACCATAAATTTAAGAAAAACACAATATAATTGGCTGCTATATCCCACCTGGAAATAATGTCCCAGTTATAGAATGTCTATTGCACTGGGCAAGTAGTACCTTTAGTCAGGAGACATTCATGCTAGGTGATTTCAATTTAGACTGGTTTGCATGTGATACAGATTACACCATCCATCACATAAACTTGCATGGTTTTACACAAACTATTCAAGAACCTACTTGAATAGATAAAGCTAATAAAAAACAATTCACCTTGGATTGGATATTAATAAATAACTCCTCTCACTCATTCCAATCAGGTTGCCTTCCTAATCGTCTGAGCGACCACCTACCCACATTTCTTATACAACAACACATATTCCCATCAAAACCTACTATGTTTAAACAACTGAGAAAAAAATATAACGTTAATCTTGACAACTTCCTAGTTGACCTACAAAAGTGCAATTGGACTCTACTCATGTACCTTGACCTAGATGATGCAGTGAACCATTTTAATAAATCTTTCTTAGATATATTAAATGCACATGCCCCTGTTAGAACCATCAGAGTAAAATCAAACTATGGCCCCTGACTAAGCAGAAACACTTGGGCCCTTCTGAGAACTAGAGATAAAGCCTGGGAAACACAGTAGTTTCTAAACAACAGCATCAAGAACTTAGAAATAAGGCAAAAAAACAAATAAAACAGGATAAAATAAATTTCTATCATAACATTCAAAACACATATCAAAAAAGCCCTCAAAAATTCTGGCCAGCTATAAACTCAGTTCTTCACCCAGGTAAATCTACTACACCAGTGCCAAACATCCACAACAATTCTGATAGCATAGCTACCATTTTTAAAAAAAACATTTTACGCAATCTATAAATGCCCTTTCTAAACAGCAAACCCCTACTCCTGATTCCAAGCCAGCCAAGTCTACAACTAGCAATGCCTCATTCTCTTTCTCCCCAGTTCCTACAGCCACTATAAGAAATTAAAACCTACTATACTTGCCGTTGATAACTTACCCAGTGAATACCTCAAAACTGCAGCTGAATCTAAAGCTTATCCTTATAAATAGATCCATTCTCGAAAACAAGGTCCCTCAACTGTGGAAAATTTCCCATGTAATCCCATTTCATAAAGGGGGACCTTCCACAGAACTGACAAACTGCTGGCCAGTTGTTATTCTTTCACGTCTTTCTAAGCTACTCGAAAGGTGTATTCATCTCCAGGCCATGAAATTCTTACTAACAAATAACCTTCTCACAAGCAGCACGTGTTTCACCCATCACGTAGTACCACTACAGCTCTCGTATCCTTCACTAATACCATAAACCATCACAGGAATAACTACTGCTTTGTATCTGCCATCTTTCTAGACCTATCAGAAGCTTTTGATATGGTGTCTCATTCCAAACTAATAGATGCACTAACTGAACTATCCTTCTCACCATCTGCCACAGCATTGTTTCATAAATATTTATCTGGCCAACAATCTGTTCTATGGCAGGGTGACCTATCTCCATGCCTTCCTTTATCTGTTAGTGTCCCCCAAGTATCTATCTTGGGCCCTCAACTTTTCCCTCTCTTCAATAGTAATCTACACACAGCTACGCTACATGGTTCTATAATACAGTTTGCAGATGATTCAACACTTATCTCTGCTGCCACTTCTCTATCAACTCTTCATTCTCAAACACAGGAATCTTTCACTTCTGTTGAAACATGGTTAGCCAATGCCCATCTAATCCTGAACCCAAACAAAACTAAATTATTACTCTTCCAACATAACAAGACATCTATCTCATGTCCAACATTTAACATAATAGCCAAAGACAATACTGTGATCTCCCCAACAACCCATACAAAGCTTCTTGGAGTGGAAATAGACAATACCCTAAAATTTGACTTGCATGTCTCCCTAACTATAAAAAGGTCCATAAGAAACATGGAAGTCTATATAGGCACAAAAGGTTCCTGACCACAATGGCCAAAATTACATTAGCACAAACCCATCTGCTCTCCACTCTACTATATGCCTCTCCAATTTTAACTAATCTAAGGAAAACTGACCTATCTAAGCTAGAAGCATGTTATAATAAAATTGCTAAGTTTGCATCTGACTGCCCATATAGAACACATCATTGTACAGCTTTAAGGATACTAGACTGGCTTGAGCTTCCCAACATTATTCTTTACAACCTACTCTCACCATATACCAATATTCAATGAAGATGAGATCAATAATTAAAGTGAATCTAAAGGGTGTGAAAGGACATTAAGATGTTTAGAAAAATGAATATAAAATTCAGAGTAATTGAAATAAATCAATATGATACATACATCTTGGTTTGAAGGAATGTAAGGAAAAGAGGTCTTTGGAAATATGACTTATTAAATGAAACAAAAAGAGACAATTACAGAATAATTAAAAAGGAAAACACAGGAAAAAGCTGTGAGTTAATGGTATCAGCTTTAAATTCTAAAGGTATTAGATAATACTAGAAATAAATATCTACTGGTTTTGTCAGAAAGAGATATATAAGAAAGTTACTCATCCATGGCAAAACATGGATAGAAGTTTTTTCTAATAAACATTTTTTTATCTAGATGAAGTGATCATTAGCTATATCATTCAGCTTAGTATTAAATAAATAAAAGAATGAGAAATAGTTAAACGATTGAAAAATAAGCCCCTGGTCCTGATGGGGTGAATGAATTAAAGCTATACACTGGAAGAGACTTGATGGAGCATAACTTTATGTTAGCAATTCAAAGAGCACAACAAAAATCGGACATTTCCAGGCTCTTGGAGGAAAAATATTCTTGTACCAACATACAAAGCAGGTAAAAGGCTGACTCTAGCTGTTACTGCCTTATAAAATTATTTGATTTTTTCCATAATTTAAAAGAACAATTCGACAGAATTGGACTGTCACAATTAAGCAAAAATTAACAGAGTCTGCTACATATGTATGCCATTTACTATAACATCTGATGGAAAATATACAATTCAGAAGAAACTAACATTATTTACAATGTTGCTTGGGCTCTGAGTCTACCTTTATGCCTCATATCAACTGGATAAAAAAGTAGTCGGCTACAGCATGATGTCTCTCTTGACAGCTGTAAGAGGTAAGATATATTCCATATTGTTCTATAGAGAAAAAATGTGCGATAATGAAAGCAGTAACCTTTAAATTCAAAAAAATATATAGACTTGCTATTCATTTGTTTAAGATGTCTGCTTCCTTTCCAGAAATATAGATGAGAAAGGAATTTAGCATTACTTAAAGAAATGGCAATTTTATCAAAGTAGATTAAGGATATCAGACTTTCAGTAGCGGAAATGACAAGGCAAGTATCGGTGGAAAAGCAGAAGTGACACTTAGACAATACTTTGACGACAGGAAGTAATAATGTTAAAATATTGCTACATACGTATGGTATTATATATTTAGGAAATATTTCAGGAAGATCATTAAAGTCAATAAGTCATGCATTCTATATCTCCGAAAGATTTTTAAGAAGCAGTGGAAATCAAGGGATCAATATAAAATAGCAGAAAGCAGATGCTTTGATTTTTTTTTTTTTGGCATTTAGTTTTGTGTAATAATTCAGAGTAATTGTATGTTGTTCAATCCCTCTCAGTTACAGACAGTTGTTATGTGTGCAGGAAAACAGGGCAGAAAAAGAGAGGGTTAAGAGGCAGTTGACTATGATGACGAAACTGAGCATTGAGAGAGGTATCCCTAACATACACACTTAAATTGCTTGAAAACAGCATTTTAAATTGATGGTGTTCTATAATATATGACCTAGTTTGTGAAGGAGAATGCAGTTAAAATGTTTTATCTATAATTATGAACTTTTTAGAGAGACTAGGGTAGATGTTTAAGGCAGATTTTAGGACCAAGATATCAAATCATTTGGGATGAAGATAATAAAAATCTTTGGGAAATGTACTCACATCACACCATAAAGCAATTTCAGGAAGTTTCAAACTGGGTGTAGGTTTATAACTTTCTAGCTAAGTACTAGACTATTGATCCAGAGGGCAATTAGTTGCCTAGCTACAATCCCTCAAATTATAGATACCCATTGACATGAATAATTTACACCTAGTTTTGACCCTTTCAATGAGGGCTTGATGGACCACACCTGAGATATATATACAATTGTCATGCCATTCATCCAGGTTATGTTTAAACAGGGTCAGAGAGCTACTTTATTCTTCAACCAAAGGAAGTCTATTCAATAAAGAAAGAATTCTCTGGGATATATATAACTCAACATCGGGTCCTATTTATGGTCTGGTGGAAGTTAAGATCTCTTGAGTGGGTGTTGAGGGTATTATTAGTTTTGTGGATGTGCAAGAGATCACATAGGACTGGATGCTACGAGGCTCTATAAACTATTCTGAGGTCACCCCCTCAAGAGTTTGTAAGAAAACGAAAAGAGAAAGAGTGAGAGCACTTTAAGGTAGTCTGGTTAGCGCAAGGAAGATGCGTCTTAGTGAGGAAATAGTGTGGTTACTCAAGCTAGTTCATACGTTTAGACAGCTACATACCAAAGGTACCAATATACTTTGTTATGGACTTAATAAGGAAGGAGAAACGAGGGATGATAACTTCCTTAAATCTGGAAGAAATATCCTCGATGATAATTCTGGTAAGGGAAATGGATATGCTAACAGTGGTGGATGCATAGTGATCGAATGACACTTTGTTGCCAATGAAAGTGTCCCAGTCCCTAATGGCCGAGTCAACTATTAAAGGGATTTCACTTATGTGGTAGGTGCATAACTGTGAAGTTTTGCCTAAGGACACAATGCTACATTTTTTGGCATTTAGTTTTAGATGACAAAACGCCCTTGCAAGTACGGCAAGTGCACAGACCCTGAAAACCACTGTAAAATTAAAAAAATAAAGGCCAGCACTATGTTGTGGTTATAAAAGACTGTTTATTCCAACATGAGCAAACAATAAGGGTAGGGACAAAACCCTGACCCCACAAAAAAGTAACCAGACCGGTTTCGGCTAGAATAGCCTTCCTCAGTGTAACACAACATCTAAGCACATCCTATTATTATATACAATTCCTTAATTAATCCTGGTTGCCTATTGGATAGTTATAATTGATCAATCAAACCAGGCTGAAAAAGCCCACCCAGTTTAATAATCCATTTTTGTTTTCGCTTTTTGGTTCAAAATTGTGTGCCACCCAGATTTATTAATCCTGTCACCAAATATTTTATCAATGACAGTAAATCTGTAGGAGGTAGTGACATGTTTGAGTGTATGTTTATACAGTGCATTTGACAATCTTTTATTCCTTATATCACTCAAATGTTCACTAATGCATAGTTGTACGGGTCTTGATGTCTGTCCAATAAAGAAGGCATGTAGCTAAATAAATGACCCAATCTGACCCGCGATTAGCGAGAAATTTGATATCAGAAACAGAGGCTGAATTTTTGTTAGTAAATTGTTTGGATTTGTTTACTCTAATACAGTGTGTACAGTCCCCACAGGAAACACAACCATATAAAACCTCCCCTGTAATAGTGCGTTGATGTAATATCTTGGAGGACCCTTGAATGTGTTTATAGTGGCTAAAGTGAGAGCCCACTGTCTTACCTTGGCAGAATGAGAAGAGACATCTCTCCATGAGGATGTCTGATAACCTGTTATCTGAAAGTAAAATATTCCAATGCCTGTTAATGGTATAAATGAATGCCCCTATATCTCATCCATATGTAGTAACCAACCTCAAACTTGATGATTTATCTGGTCGATGTTCCTTATATTTCAACAGATCTTTTCTATCCTGATTAGAAGCCCAATTACTGGCAGTGATAATATTACCATCTTTGTAACCTCTGTTTTTGAATCTTTGTACCATGTCCTTCCTATAGTGTTCATACGTGTCTGTGTTAGAGCATACTCTTTTAATCCAAAGGATTTAAGATTTGGGGATGTTCCTGATTTTGTGTTGGGGGTGAAAACTGGATGCATGGAGTAAGGAATTATATTGGGGATGTTTGTCTTTCGTCTTTTTCCCAGTAAGGGGTCACCACAACGGAACTCCGGTCCGCTAATGATTGGCAGTAGATTTTTTTACAAAATGCTGAGGTGTCAGCTCGACGCCCAACCTTCAACAAAGGCACGCCCATTTACGCATGCATGCCTTTCGAACGCTACCCAACCGCAGGGAGGATATGCAGCCTCCACACAGAAGGCACTCCCAAGCCAAGCCGAGAATCTTACTTCCTAAAAATTCCACTTTCCAAAGTATCATCTGTCTTCCTAGTGATTAGGACATCCAAAAAAGTAATTTGGTGTGTATGATAATGGACATTGAATCAGATTCCCCATTTATTATCATTTAGATCTTTCACAAATTCATATAAATAAATACTATCTGCTCTCTATACCAACCAGCAATCATCAAGATACTGTTTCCATATGTCAATTTTATCCAAATACAAATTATGTCCAGGGTCATAAATGAGTTAGTCCTCAACATAGACCATGAATAAATCAGCGTAAATGGGGGCAAAACACCCCCACATTGCTGTGCCCTGTACCTGCCAATAACACTGATCTTGAAAATATAAAAATTTTTGGTTAGGACATGATCTGCAAGACACACTAGAATGGTATTAAACCCTGGTGGATACAATTCACTTTTTATCTAACCAGTATGTACAAAGATATACAACTGGAAGCAGGTTGGTTGCTTTGTACATTAGATGTCACTGCTCTGTATACTAACATCCCACATTGGGTGGGTCTCTGTGCATTACATTGGTTACTTTTTTGTGGGGTCACGGTTTTGTCCCTACCCTTATTGTTTGTTCATGTTGGAATAAACAACAGTCTTTTATAACCACGACATAGTGCTGGCCTTTATTTTTTGCATTTAGTTTTAGACCATAATCCAAATGGTTTACCTTCATGTGTGCTTTTTGCACATGGGCGAACAGCAGATGTGTGAAAGGACGTTTGCAAAGTTTGCAAATGTTGAACGCAAAAAGGTTTGAATGTGCAATGAGCGAATGCACAGTGACATTTGCTCATTGCAGATTTGGCATTTTGGGGTGGATTGCACTATAGTGGGGATTGTAAAATGGTCCCTTTCCCCACTGTAGTACAATCTCGGAGTTAGTATATTAAAGTAGGGGGATGTGGGGGGTGCAGGGGGACTGCTTTACACTTCATTACATTTTGTATTCGACATTTATGTTTGAAAATCAGCGAATCAGCTTTTTCGATTTTCTGATTTTTGAACATTGGAAACTGTCGCAGTTTTGTTTTTCGTGGTTAAGATTCGCTCATAGTGTTTCGCCTTTGTAAAAGTAAACCGAAACCTTAACACCACTTATTAGTGCATGTTATCCCCTCCTGAAAAATGTGGAAGTTGGGTAGTTGATGACAGCTGCAAGTTTCAAGTCATCTGCAAACTTGGCCTGCCATAGGCCCTTGATGTCAGCCCTAACATCAGAGAAGCAAATACCAATCAGAAGTGGTCCTAGGACCACTCTGTGGGGGGTACTGCTCGTAACTACTCTTTTCAGAGACAGTGTGCATCTCACACTAATAGAATTGATTCTGTCAGTTAGCCACTTTACTGTTCAGTGGTTGCATAGGGATTTACATTATGTCTGATTGACTTGTTGATAATACCAGAATGTGGGGTGATATCAAGGTGACGGTGACCTTTGCATGCAATAGTCTACTCTGTCTTGAGTATGACCTGATTAGGATGTAAATTACCACCTCCCAATCAGAAGCCATGGATGGTTTCCTAGAAACGTGTGGAGTTTGAGAATTCTAGTGAGACATAGTGTGCAACAACTTTCTTGCTTGCATCAAGCCCCCTTCAGTTGTCTCTTGCCTGTTTGAGTACAACTACTTTACTTGTTTATTTTTAAGTAATATTAAGTAGATTATTTACCATCTAGGACTTTTAGAATTTACCTGCTATAAGCCATAGAGAACACCAAAGACATCACCGCTAAAATGCAGCTTGCTTTGCTATTCACCACACAATATGCAAAGTCTTTGAAGTTGGCAACTAAGAAACTGAACAAGAAAGTTAAATCATTGGTGCCATAACTTCCTGGTCCAACTCTTAGCTTTTTAAAAACAATGTAAAACAAAACTAAGCAATTGCAAGTAACAGATTTTACTTTTGTTATATAAGGCACATTTCTTCAGAAAATGGGCAGTTTCAAAGTGTGGATTGGGCGACCTAAGAAAAGGTATTTCAGACATGTCAGTTTGAGTTTTCTCCACTGAAAAGTAGACAGACCATATTGAGATGGAAAATTACCCACTACCATGAATAATTTGAAACTAAAGCTTGAGGTCTTAGAAGAATGATCCATGTGGAACAGCCTTATCTTTGTTCTACTTGAAGGAATAGAGAATCCAACACAAATTCTTTTTCTACAGAGGTTACTTGTGAAAGTTACTGGGACCTCCAATCAACTGTTCTTGTATATCATAAAATGGGCACATATATCCTTGAAGTCCTGGTCTACATTAACTGTCCCCTTCCTCACACATATTAATTGCTCACTTTCTCCTCTTTTTGGATAAACATAATGATGTTGAACCATGTTCTCCAATTACAGCATTCCCTTTCAGGAAGCTCCAACTTAAGATTCACTGCAGCCATGCCTCTAGGTGAGGGTAAACTGCAAGGATGCAGGCTTTAAAATGTTTTCTGACCCAATTAAGTTTATAATGAGATACCTGAGATACTTGGTTAGCCTCACGGTTTCACTTAATGACTGCTGACACTCATGCAACAGTGGTGAAGAAGCTAGCAAAGGTTCGCTGCATGAAGTTCCTGACTTGTTTACATGAAGCGTTCTGTCATTGCTCTTATTGTAATTGTCAATGCATACTGTGTTTGAATGCTCCTTAAGCCTGTGTTGCTCCTTCATCTTTTTGCAGTATAATGGAAATGAGTGATACTATTATTTTTCCATTATGTTGACTAGAAACTTTACCCTCATAACCTAAGTTGATTATTCCCCATTTCTAATGTGTTTGTAAAGATATAATCTAATATGTATTTGTTCATCTTGCACAGCTCCAAGAGGTACACAATTTTACTGGTATTCCATACCCTCCCTATGGAGGATTTAACTTCTACCTGAATATGATGATGAAACTGAGCACTGAGCAGGGTATTAGCATTTTTTTGTTTGCAAATTTCATTATTTGTTTGCTCCAATCTTTGGGAGCCCCACTGATGCAATAATTTATTAACATTACTTTTGTGTTATTCTGCGGGTCTTGCAGCATGATGGCTCATGGTGTGAATATTGTATTTTTGTTTTATTAATATTTTTTTTTAGGTTTTATGTCATGAACTTACCAATACAATACAATACCATTCAACTCACACCATTATATAGGGTACGTTGTAACACAGCCATTATTCAACATTCAAGATGCACTATAAAGCAGTATGACATATTCATTGTTATTCAAAATCCAAACAATCACACTGTCCTTTCTCTACCTCAGGATTTGCCATCCAAAGATATGCCTTCCAGTTAGCCACACAGTGTTTCATATGCCATTATCTTACTACTATATTATAATATAGCCTCACTTTTTGCAACTGTCTCTTTACTCTCTCTGTTTCTGCCCTGTCTTCCTGCACACATATTGACTGTAGACGTTTGTATTATTTGTTCTTACTTTTTCTGTCTTTCATTCAAAATCACCCTTCTACCCTTTTGCTATTAAGCTTCTTAACCATCCACCTGAAATACTACTTGACTTTTCTCAAATTCCTTCCAACCATGCCCCCCTCCCGCCCACAGTTGCCATGTACTAGGTATTTCTTTACCAAATATCTTCTCCACTCTTCTGTATGCCCCTCCCCACAAATTTGCTTAACTCATGGGTATTCCCAAAACATATGAAGATTATCTGCTACTACCCTTTCACATCTCTAACATTCTTCTATATAATGGTTAAAGAAGAAAGCAGTCAAAGATAGGAAGAAGATGGAGTAGAGTGTAGTCTTACTGGCCTATTGTAGCTGATTTGGTTGTTAGCTGCATAATGCGTTTATGTAATGGTGGGCAATCTCTGATTTCTGGATGTTTTAAGGGCTTCTGTCTTTGATTTTCCCAATATGTTACATTATATCTTTCTGCTTGGATGTTTATAATCAATTGGTTTGGGTTGCTTGGCTTATGTTGATGAATGTAGATTCTTTGGTAAGGGCTTCAGCAGCCTTATGGAGGGTATGAAACATTTACTATCATATATAACTAGCTTACCAGTATTCGAATTGGATTAGAAATCACTTCCTTTTTAATGTTTCTTCACAGTCAGTATGCTTGAACCTATGCATATTCTTGTGAGAACTGCCTGTTCCAGTAAGTACATGATCAGCCATCCCATAGGTTCCAGCTATCATATGTTCATACTGACGTTATAGCTGAAGGGTAGTTATGAAGCTTAGGTGCAAAATTGCTGCATAGTCAAAGTATATTAGTTACATTTGGTAAGATTATTTTCACATATCCCATGCATTAATTTACAGTCTCCTATTCAGTCACCAAGTCTGGTTTTGTTAGTTAATATAGCATAATGTTTGATGTGTGGAGGAAGTTTATTCCAAAGACAGGGAATATGGTTTATGAATCTGTCATTCTAGCATGTATTGCTGATCTTGTGGTGGAAACTGAAGTCCCTGCCTGAAGGTTCATAGGTTCATAGGTATATACTAGGCTTATGACCACTAGGTCCCTTGTAAGCCTAACCATGCAACCCAAACATGAAACAAAAATTTGATTTATACAGGGGTAAATTTCTGATTATCCATCCACTGGTCCAGGTTGTGCTTAGATAGGGATAGGGAGGAACCGTGCTTCACATGGATGGGGAGCCTGTTCCAGAGAATGAGAATTCTCTGAGAAACTTATCTGTTTCTCCAGTGAGTCCTATTTATGTTGCAAGCAAAATTTAGGTCTTTTATTCTAGTAGTTCTGATGCTGCTTCTTTTGTAGATGTGCAAACCATTCATCCAAATGGGGTCCATGGATGCCTTGCATGCAAGACAAAGATCACCTCTCAGAAGCATGTATGATACAAAGTAAAGAGACAGGAATTGAGTCAATCAGCATAGGACATTGTATTTACTCCCTGTATTCTTTTTTGTAAGAAACTTTTGTGGAAGCTCCAGTTGCTACATGAGTCTGGTAAGGTAGATACCAAAGGGAGCATTATACTCTATGATGGGTCTGATGATGGTCAAGTAGAGTGGTATGATGATCTTTCTGGACCTAGATGCCATACCCTTTGCTTATACGTTGAGCAACATAGACGTATTTTCTTACTACATTGGACAGATATTGGTTGAAGGCTAAAATATATAGTACTACATGAATTCCCTGATCTCCACCTAGTGTATCAACTTTTAAGGGTGTTTTATTGATGACATAGTTAACCAGGGAGGTAGACTTCCCAAAAGTTACTATAATGCTTTTCTTGGTATTGGGTTTTAAGTCATGGCTTTGGCACCAAGCATTTGTCTGTGTTAGACCTTCTTCAAGGGTGTTCTCTTCTTGGAAGGATTCAATGACTGCTCCCAGTTTACAATCATTTGTGAACTTGGTAAGTCAGAGTCATTTGACATTGGCTTTGTTTCTGAGAAGTAGATGCCAAGGAGGAGTCAGCCTACCACAGAGTCCTGAGGACTCCACTGGTGAATTGGGTCCTATGAGTAAACCAGCTAGCTATCCAGTGTGTTTTAAAGGAGACTATACCTAGTTCTGTAAGTTTGTTGACAATGTCCGAGTTGGGAATTGTATCAATTGCCTTAGCCAGATCTAGGTAGGCAGTATCCACAGTTTTCCCCTCATCCATTGACGTAGTGACCAAGAAGTCCACCAGATTCAGTAATCATGACCTTCTACTGACAAAGTCAAATTGGGATGGATCCATTGTCTGGAAATCTCCTATGTCTTTACTTATAATTTCCATGATAATTTTTTCCATGGCTTTGCAAATAAGACTAGTCAGGCTAATGGGTCTGTAGTTTCCAGGATCTATTGAAAGTCCAAAAACTGCCAGCACCAAATAATATTAAATGCACAAGTCTTTAAAATTGAATTTAGTGCTACAAATAAACAAACAGACTGGTTTCAGCATATTTGCCTTCTTCAGTGTTATACAAAACCCATGAATGTGTGGATTTAAATACATCAGCATGATATAATTAATTGATCAATGTGAACTAAACTATATTTATTCACATCAATAATAACTGCATCCTAGTCATAAGAATAAAGATAATTCACATTCTTAATATAATAAATTGATATAAACCACTTCAGCTATGTATCAGAATAATTTATCAAACCCAGGAGAAAACATTCCACTCAAATTAACTAGCCAGTAATGCTCTCTATTTTAGATCATCCTAATTTTTTGGGTAAAAACAATTTTTTCAATTCCTGTGAAAATAAAGACAGACCTTGGATGTCTAAAACATGTCTATAAAGCACATTAATCTCTCTTTTGCAACATATCTTACTCAAATGTTCAAAAATAAGAGTTCTAAAATGTCTACAAGTTTTTCCCACACAAAAATCTGAATCACAAGTGTCCAAATAAATCAAATATTCAATATTACGTTATTAGAGAATTAATATCATATACCTATGACACATTTGCAGATGTGAGTGTAATACTTTTCCCAACTATCATGCAGGCTGAACAATGCCTTCAAAGGAAACATCCCTTACTTAAGTGCCAAACAATGTTGTCTATGGACCATTAGGAAACCTATGATTATTTATTCATTTGTAATGGCTAAAATCTAGGAACTATGTTTATGAGTAGAGGTTACCCTAAACAATTTGTGGATAATTTGATCCAAGAAGTAACCACTAAAAGAGAGATAGGTATGTAGCAACCTATCCTTAGTGCTACTACACAACAAGTAGATATTGTTCGTACTACGGATCTTTCATCAATGACATTAGCTTTTATCACCCCCTTTAGTTTAGATAGTGACATTATTACCCTAATTATGAATAAAAATTGGAACATTATTACCAACGACAGTGTCATTAGTAAAAAACTCCCGTCCAAACCAAAAATAGTATGGAAAAAAGGGAGAACTCTTAAACAAATTATACAAAGTAACATTAGGACATTGTCATGGCGTACAGGTATGTTCCACTGTAACATGTGTAAATATTGTTCATACATAAACACAGGAGAAAGCTTCAACATCAGGAATGTCACTTATCATGTAAAATATAAATTTAATTGTTCATTATCAGGAGTTGTATACCTTGCTTAGTGTCAACTATGTCCTGCCTTTTACTTTGGGAAGACCGACAGGAAGTTGCGTGAGCGGGTATACGAGCACCTGTATGCCATTAAGAAAAACAAAACAGACAATGCATTGGCTAAGCATGTTGCTGAAAATACTAACCACACTTTTTTGTTCAGAGCAGTTGATACCATAATACCAGATAGTCGTGAAGGGCCTAATCAAGTATTATTGGAAGTTTTGAACTGTATTGGCAGATACGTTGTTTTGCTAATGCTCCCCCCGGATTGAACGAAATATGTTCCCTTTATCCTATTTTGAAGTTAAAGAGTTTGCATCGCTGAAACACTCCTATCACAGTATCTGATTCAAATTTGTTGACACTTCATGTTAGATACTGTTTTTAGCATATTATTACTAGACATTTATCTTGGAGACATGCACATTTGTTACAGTAGCAGTTTGACCCATAATGTTTGGCACCAGTTATTGTACTGTCTTTGTTAAATCAATTAAAGACATTGAATATAGAAAATATTTTTTATTTTTATTTTTAGTATATACTGTTGTGCGAACAATGTAATTCAGTGTATAGGTTTTCACTACTACTGTATACATTAAAATATTTTAGTTTAATAGTGTTTTGGTTGGGTTTCGCATATTTATGCATTTTATTGTTCATTAGTATAAAAATAAAAATAAAGTATAATAAATTGGGATGTTCGATAGTGTTTTTTACACTATTGATTTACAAGTAATAATCTTGTTTACTCACTTGCATGAATAAGCAAGTTATACTTATTGAATACATGTTAATTTATTTACAATAAGCAGTAATACTATATATAACATAGTATGTAAAAATACATTGTGTATATGATTTTTCGGTATGCGTGTGATCGTAGGAACCAGCGATCCTAGTTTATGTGATTGCATGTTATATTGGTGACAGTTTTCATATTGTACATAACACATTCCAGTAGATTGTTATGTACACATCTTTGGTACACTTGGTGTTTATTAGCAAGATGATCAAGGTGGTTTACAAACAATTACCATGTATGGTCCGATATATGTGAATTTATGGTGATTCCAAGTTAAATGTAAAAAACTATAACAGTGGAAAGTTTATGTTACTATTGCTTCATTTATTCACAGAAATGAACTAAGATTTTATTAGCGAATATTTTTATTATTGAACTTTTTATGAATGTAACACATGTTATATAGGTTTAAAAAGAAGCACTGAATGTGTCACTAGGTTTGAATGCTTTTTACATGTTGTTAGTTGCTTAGTAACGGCGCTTGTATTTTGGCGCCAAAAATTGCATTTAAACCTTACAGTTTTTTCAGTTCTGTTTGTCTGAAGAAGTCCCACAACCTGTGGGACGAAAAGCGCTTAACTTCATGTCTGGTAAATAAATTGTTCTTTTTTAACAAGCAAGTGTTGTTTCATATTGAGCTTGTACGTTTGGACAGTATTGTGTATTGGAGTGCCTGTTTCAGTTCAAACAAACTTTTTACACGCTTAAGGATTGTTTATATATTGGAGCCGCTGTTTTCAGTTTGTTGTCTTCACTAGTTCAGCAGTTTTTCTTGTTTGGTATTGTCCAATATTGTAATGTCATTAGACCAGCCCAATGTAGAATATTAGTATATAATTCTTGGATATCCAGTATACATATATACCAGTGCTGTTCCATCTGTGCTTCAGACAGGATATTTAAAAGTTGGGTAGTGTCTTTAATTCTAGATCTAATCAAGTCATCCAATGGTTTTAGATAAAATGTTAAAACTTCTGACAGTGGTTCAATCAAAGAACCATTTCCTGCCACTATTGGTCTACCTAAGTTTTGTCAGCATTTTTATGTAGCTTGGAAAGCAAACAAAAATATTGCATTTAAGAACCCCCACCATTAATTCCTGAGCCACCTTTCTTGAAATAATTCCTTCTTATGCTGCTAAATTAAAAAAAAAGTCTGTCTCCACCTTGAAACCCAAAGTGATGTCAAGTATCATTTTCCGATAAAATCTTGCATCAGTTAATCATGTTAGCACTTCTATTTTATATTGTTCCATATCCCAAACAACAACAACCCCTCTCTTATTGGCAGTACTAATGACTACATGGTAAGAGTACAGAGGAACCAAGAATTCATGATACCTAGAGGAGATGTCCCTGCAGATAATCTGAGCAATGTAGAAGTACTTCCTAACCATAACTAAGAAATGGTGATCCTAAGAGAGATTGTTATTGATATAGGTACACCATTCTTGGATATGTGTATTTTTTGAAAGGGGTACCAGCAATGTTTAAAGTGGAGGGGGGGTTGTTATTTCTAAAGGTAGCCATACTCTATTTTGTGAGATTTAAGGTGAACCTGTGAATGATGCACCAGGTGCTGGTCTGGTCCAGTGACTATTGGAGTATCTGAATGTCCAAAGAATTTAACAACTGTAACTAATTTACAGTCATCAGCAAATGTAGTTAGCTATAATTTTTGATACCAACATTCATGGCTTAAAATGGAGGCTGAACAGCATGGGGTCTAGGACAAAGCCACTTAAAATCCTATTGTGATCACAAAGAAAGAAGCCTCAGTGCCTGAAGATCACAACAAAGCAGTGCGACCAAATAAATTAAACAAAAGGTACTGCTGAGAACCAGGGACCCAGTGAGCAAAAATACAATGAAGCAAACAGTCCCAGAACGAATTTTATTAAAATCCAACACAAGACATAAAACACTTAATGTTTTCACTGCATTTTTCTTCCAAAACATGGACTTCCTCAGATACATGAACCAAAACCACAAATCCCAACAATAAATGCACCCCCCCCAATTAACCAATCCAATATTTGACATAATTAATCAAGTGATCTAACACTTAGTTCCAGCCTACCAGCCTAGTAGAAATGCATCAAGTATGAGAACACTCCAATGATTTTTTTTTCTTGCGGTAAATGAAACAGTGCTTGAGAAGGGTTAAATTTATAGTTAACTGAAAAAATATGTAATTGCATTATCTGTCATAATAATTTTATTCCTACAAACAATGGTTAGTGTAGTTGTCTTTAGATTATTTAATTTCTAAATCACATGAACCTTTTTCTCCAGTGAAGATTAAAGTTATAGTGCAAGGGTTGATTCTCAAGTGGGGTAATTAGCCAAGTTTAAAATGACCTACAAGGGCAGTAAGCCTAGTACTAATCTATGAACCTATGAACCTATTTATTGAATTGTGGAATTCACCGTCATCATTGCCAATCATATAACCAAGTAAAGAAACTGACACATCTAGTGGGACTACTTTTCTGGCTTTCTTGGTGGGATGTTTGAGTTTAGCCAGACAAGGCATATTCGTGTAGGTAAGTAGAATAATCACATGTTCATAGTAGGCTATTGATACTCTGAGTTATAATTGTTATATACAAAAGTTCCGCAAGGCTACTTACATGCATTCCTACTATTGTTAATATTTGCTTAAATTTTTATACTTTTAAGTCACTTTTTTTCTGTATGTTTCAAATTATTGTTTTGAATATATTATTATTAGCATTTCTCTTTCTTCTCTTGTAATGAAAAACATTTTTTTGTTTACTACATCTTGTAACCTGTTTACAAAATAGAAACCTTAGTACACATTTGAATAACAGATACAAAAAGAATTATTATCACATCATTGCTGAGCAGACTTTTGTATAACTCATTAACCCTTTCATGAAATTTCAGATTACTGGTACATCTGATGACTATTCTGAAGCATCTGATACTGTGTATCAGTCTGGAAAATTATGGGATTACTGTAACACACATGTAATGCATTAGCATGGAAGAAGACTTCATTTCCATAAAAATGCTTAAATTATTCAGGGTATTATGTAAAATGCAAACACTGTAATACTTAACTTATGTAAAGTGTTTAAAGACTGAGGGAGAGAGGCAATGTTAGAGAGACAAGGAGAGGGTGAGACCCACTTGAACAATGGGATCTCTAAATATCAACTCAGGTTTACACAACCTGAGGTAAGCATAGAAACTGGGACAACAAGGCTAGTGGATTACATGCTGTCATTAGTAGAGAACACAAATGTTTTCATAACAAAAGCTTAGAAGGAAAGGAAAATATTTCATTATGTTCACCAAAAGAAAAAGCTACAGATTGCCATAGCTATTAACATTAGGCACCTGAGACAGAAAATTAAAACTAAGCTGAATATAAGTATCACAATGAGATAATTGTGAACCTCACTTCAAATTTAAATTTATTGATGTGTTTATACCTAAGCATGGCACAATTGAAGAAAACATGAGAACACAGCTGCAGGATGGGATGAAAAAACTCAGCCACATCTTAGTTACCAAGTTCAGAAAAGTAAATACGACTGCCCATTTTCGAGATGTGATTTATTTCATGTATGTTTTCTAATGAAGTAGATAATACAGGACTTGTAGATCTGTGTGCGTGTGTGTGTGTGTGTGTGTGTGTGTGTCCCCCCGTGTGTGTGTGTGCGTGTGTGCGTGCGTGCGTGCGTGTGTGTGTGTGTGTGTGTGTGTGTGTGTGTGTGTGTGTGCATTTCGGCTTTTATTTGAATTCAGCCTAAGTTTTAACCCATTAGTTTGCTAGAAGATACAAACTTCATGCAATTCGATGTTGGAGGAACTATTCTCACCTCCCTCCAAGTAACTGCACATTTGGTTACAATGGTTGTTGTTTCATAACTGCCTAGAACATATAAGTCTATCAATAAGTGGTAACTGTAAATGGTTACACATCACATTCACTGAATCTTTACCCTCAAGAACACTGAATGTGTAGCATGTAGCCTTAGAATTATGTAAGATATTTAACAGGTTGAATATACACTACCATAGCTTGGTTCCCTATTAGAAGACTGAAGATGCATTCTTTCGATTGCATCTTGTTCGAACTCAAAAGCCTGAAATGACAAAATATTGAAGCGGCTTTTAAGCGAATTCTTTCCCTGGGAAAGAATTCGCTTGGCCACTTAGTTACTTTGCCATTTTCGGCACTGTAGTGCGGTCTTGGAGTTGGTATATTTAAGTAGGAGGGGTGTGGGGGCAAAGCCCCACACTTAATGTAATGTTTAAAGTATGTTTTTATTTTGTTGTTGTTGTTGGAACAGCGATTTTTTCCCTAGGAAAAAAAATCGCTGTTCTGACAGTTCGAAATTGTAAGCTTTTGCTTACATAGGGTTGATTTATCACCGTTCGCTTTTTTAAGTGCTCGGTGATCTAATATAGACCCCATAGCTTGATGTATCAGGATTCCAAATTAATTACATATGTTTTGCAAGATGTTTGCCATATTTTACTCATTAAAACCATCCAAAGGCACATAAAACAAATAAAACATACCATGGATGCCAGAACCACTATGGTCAAATATTGGTTAAGTAAAATGGCGTTATTAGAAAAAAAAGTCAAAGTACACATGTTTTGAAGCACTGCTTGCATCTATACAAAATCAGAGACTTCCATGACATGGTTGCAGTAACTTGGAAAGATGTGAAGCCTTATGAGAGTAGAAGGGCAGACTAGAAGATAAAAAACAAGTAGTTCTAAGGTAGGGGATAACAAGATCATGCATACGGATAGACAAATATGGGGCCCTTACTGATGAAGAATCATTGCACTTGTAGTCAGTGTAAACTCTGCAAAATTTGTGTAATATGGGACAATGCTGAGGTCTATTAAAAATATTCTGACTATGGGATTCTGTACAACCTGGAGAAGATCAAAATTCAGGAAGTCCAAGAAATATGGAAGTGCAGTTATACAGTAAAAAGAAATCATAGCATGGATGACCACTGATAGGTCTCCAGTAGGAAAAGGAGATGCTTAATACATGCTAGGCTCTTACTGTGATAATAAGATGAACTGGCCACTAATCCAAGACAATAGGTGAATGTACACATACCAAACCAGCAACCAATATGAGTGTGCACAGTGTACACAGGACACCAAGATGAAGGACATTGCCAAGCCCAAGTCCAGTTCTGTAAACAAGGAGCAAAAATTCACTAATACAGCTTTATTCCAAAATGTTATCACTTTCGTCCTGTTCCAAGGACTTCATCAAACACAATAAAACACAGACATTTATATTCTCTTCTAATCACATGATCTAATTAATTGATTAATTAATGAGTTAATTAAAAAAATAGACCCATGAATTTAAAAATGGCCCATTGATTTAAAAACTTTTTTACCTTTTTTATCGTACGTATGTCAGCACCATATCAAAACTATATACATTCAATGAATGCCCATAGATAATACTTTAAACCAGTAAAAACCCACGTTACAAAAGAAAACGAATCAAAAAAATAATAAATAAATTAATTAATTCTTTGTATATAAACATGGAATATATACAGAAATAATTTAAAGACCGTAAGCTGCCTTTAAACATAAAACACTCCTGAAGGAAATCATATAATTCACACCTGGGTGAACGATGGCATTTGTTTTCAATTGGCATTTCAGTTCTTGGAATTTCAATTCAGTGCAGCATTTTGGCCCAAGAGTAAATTAATTTGTAATCCCAGAAATGGACCGGGATATCAGTTCAAGTAATGCACATTAAATACATAGAGGCATTGAAGTTTCAGGAATAAATATGGAGGGGTAAATCTGAAGGTCATGTTTCACCAATTCTGCTTGCACTTTTCTTGGCATCATTTTTTGATAGTTGGAAATTTCGCAAACGTTGTACAACATGTCAGTGACTTTCAGTGCTATTACAGTATAACTTAACACTTGTTAGTTGTACATTGGCTTAGAAACTATGCAATGTGGCAGATATTCCATGAACAAAAAGTAAAACAGAAAGCCAAAATGTGTTGGAAGATAGGAGCCTCATGACTCTTTTCATTTGGCTCCATTTCCCCTGGAAACACATTCTGTATACCTTATTTTCTCACCAGTTTTACTATCACCCTGTCATCTTGTACAGTTCTCCTTGTATCTCTACTGTTTGTGGCTGAATATTATCATTGTATCTCTCTTTTCATTTCTACTTGGAAGCCAATTGCCTTTCTGTGAGGAAGTGTTTCCTTTTTTGTTCCTATTGAGCCCTCCCACATCCTATTTCATAGTATTACCTTTGTCTTTAAGCATCTTTGTCTGTGGGAAATGCTGGCTTCCTTTATCCTCATAATAGCATGCTGGCTCATCAAAAGACACTATTAAAGACAGTGTTTTCTCTGATATGATAATGTTGCTAAAACCACTTTCTTATCTCCTCCCTTCCTTAAACTCTTTACTTTAATTGTCAGAAACAGGGCCTCTTAAGAAAGGTCACATGAAAAGTTTTCATAGACATAACACTTAACAGTTTCACCAGTATCCAGTGCTCACTTCTGGTTCAACATTACCTTCCACTAGTCATAAGTGTCCTGCCTTGTTTAGGTCCCTTTTCAGCTGAGTTATAGAACACCTGCAGCTGGACTACTGTCAGGTCAACAGTAATAATAACACTGCCTTACTTTCACTCCTATTCACTGGTCATTGGCATTTGCTCTTCAACAGCCCACCAGTTTCTTATTGATTCTTTTCATTTATTGCTTTAGATAAATGGGTCTCATAGTGAGAATGGGGGGCTTGAGTCCTAAATCTTCATACAGAAGAACGCAAGAAGATGTTCAGAAGAGAAGATGCAAGATTTAGATGCAAGAAGAGAAGGTTTATGTCATTTAGAAGAATGTTCTATTTAATTCCAAGTATCACCCAAAGAGACGTTTTAAATTTAGATTGTACTCAAGCAGCATTCCTTGATATGCATTGTGTAATGATATCAGTATAATAGCATAAGCACAGGTCCACACTCCCTCCCTTCTGCAGTGGATTGCATTCTGTAGTACTCGGGGGGGGGGGGGGAGTCTGCCAAGAAGTGTATAGTCCCTCTATTTTGTTGAAAAAGGACCCCCCCTCATGTGGAAAGGATTGGTGGGCTCCAGTTGCTCACTGCCTTCAGCTTCCTTGATCTGACAGGTTGGTACTCGAGTCACTAGCTGAATAATAGTTGTCAGAACTGGTGGGTGGAAGATTCCATGCCCAGTGACATCCTAGCTGTCTAGAGATCTTGCTTGTAACCTACAGCGCCACATGCCTGTGAATCAGATGGCTATTTTCATTGAAATTTGAGTTATAAATGTTCGATCAGTGAGCCTTCTTTTTCAATCTACAATCTTTAACTTAAAACACTGATTACTAGTGAAACTGAAGTGTTGTGAAAACAAAGCATACTTTGGAAAGTTCCTATGATTTAGCACAAACACTTTGCAGATGTAGTGTCATTTTGTCAAGGGACAATGTAGACTCAGTGAAACCAAACATTTGTATAGGTTCATAAGTTCGTACTAGGCTATTGGCCCAAGGGCCTAAGTAAGCCTAGCCAACAAGATTCCCTGGCTTACGCCACCCAGGAAAGTTATTTTCCTGTGCCCTTATCGAGCAGAGCCACAGAAGTGAGTATGTCCACAAAGGCTAAATAGTTGTACAGTCATGAGGGGCATAATTTGGATATTTTCAGAAAAAAATATTTACATGTTTGTGAAGAAACAAATTAAACAATTCAGTGCAAACCTGCTGAGATTTAATGACAACTGACTGAGATTAACTCCCCATACCCACAGTGAAGACTGATGTAGATGGATATACTTTGTCAGAGGCTAGGAATGATTTTTTTTTAAAACTATGCTATTTTGTTCATTACTTTTGGTTGTATTCTGAATCAATATAGTATTAAGTTAAACCCAAAGATTTCATCAGTTATATATGTACCAATGGTGAAGATATGAAAAGGAATTTAAGTATATGGAGCAGCTGTATGTGATAACTAAACAGATTTAAAATATTAAGTGAATACAGTGGCTAAAGTGGATATGCTTAGATTATGCACAGGTCTGCAAAGTCTGAATAGGACAGTTTTAAATGAATAGTATTTGCTTACTACTATTGAAGAAGTTGTGCCCTTGAAGAGAGGAACTAAGAATTTCTCAGTGTTTGATGCTAAATGGGGCTTCTGCTAAATAAAATTTGATACAGACACTTCAAAATTGTATACATTCAACACGCAGTTACAAAGATCCACATTCTTGAGAATACTCGGGGAATTTTTATCACCTGAGGCCTTTTTTTGAGCTGTTATGCAGACTATTGAGGGACTAGAAGATGCTGTATACATTACTGATGACATATTAATATTGGCTTGGGGTAAACCCAAATTGGAACATGGCAAGAGATTCAGAAAGTTGCAGGAAAAACTGTGACAAAACCAGATGTGCTGCAGGTAGATGCCACCCTGTCTGGAGTTAGGATACTGCCTCTGCAAGTGGGATACCCAACTGTCTGTTGTTTCACACGGCTGACTGACACACAAACAAGACAGACTGAAAAAAGTACTTTTAACTATAGTGTATGGCTGCGAGAAGTTATACGAGTCTGTATGTGGGAGGCAACTCTGTGTTAATACAAATCAGGAGCCATCATGGACTATTTTTCTGAAGTGACTACATAAATCACAATTACATCTTCAAATAATCATGTTTTCTATACAAAAGCTTGACTTAAAAATTACATATAACTGAGAAAAGAAATACATATTGCAGATTCAGAGATTATTTGACAGTCAGGAAATTCTTCTATGTTGCACACCTCATCACTAAGGGCTTTTCATCCAGAAAAAAAGAAGGTCATTGTCCCATTGTACTCATCCCTCATTAGACCTATTATAGAATATAATGCCCCATTTGGTATGTACCTCTCAAGACATCTGAAATAACTGGAAAGGCTGCAGAAATACCTCACTAAAAGAATCACAGGCCTAAAGCAGATGCCCTATGCTGACCATCTAAAAAACTCCACCTATACTCTGTCACATATCGTCTACTCAGAGGCGATATCTGCTTGACATACAAGGCCCTGTCAAACCCAGAGCTGTTGGACATTCTACACTTAAAGAGCCACATGCTCCAGGGATCTAAACCTTGTCATCACAATGAACAAAACATGCTGGAGGGATAGGTTCCTGACCTAGAGACTCCCCATACTCTGGAATAGACTGCCTGTACATGTCAAGCAGAGCGTCTCTTTGGTCCTCTTCAAATGGAACCTTGAGGATTGGATGGGAGATAGGAAATTCACCCTGGGGATCACGTCAGTCGTCCTGCTAGACAGGGGTCAGGGGAAGTAAATATTGTGGGAAGAAATCACCAGGGAATTGTTATGGCTAGGCCTGTATAGGCCCTAGGGTTGATAGCCTAGTACCAACCTATGAACCTATGAACCAAGCTGAACAGGCATAGGATATCTTTTATAAAGCCGATCTTGTGTGCATCCAGAGATACAGGTCTCCTTTGTCTTTGCTTATTAGTTGAGTTGTTATACAATCCATAGCCCTAGAAATAATAGTAAGGAAACCAAGAAACCTGTATTTCAATAGGGGGACTACCTTTATGGAAGGGCACCACAACCGCTCTTCTCTGCACCTCAGGGATGTAACCAGTGTAGAGACTCAGACTGAAGATTTAATAGAAGGGTTTTGCTAGGTGGGACTTATCACTTCTCAGCAGACACACAGGGATATTTTCTGGATCAATACAACCTGTATTTTAAATTTGGAGAGTACCTAAAGATATTGGCATAAAGTGAGCTCAGGATGGGAGGTATAAAGAGAATGAGGGTGCAGAGGGGAGTGTGTGTGTGATGAAGTTAGAATAGAATTAGTCCGCAACAATATTAACAAAGTCCAACATAATTGTGATTTATTTCTAATTTTCCTAATATATTTGTAGAAGACCTTGTAGTTGCTTTTTGAATTAGTTGTAACCTTAAGTTAACAGTTAGCCTTGCATTTCTTAAAGGTATGTTTAGATTCAGAGACATAATCCCATGCTGAGTGCAGCCGTATGGACATTACAACCACTGCTCCTTTTGGTGACTCATGGCCATGGGGATGAGGTTGCATACTGGGGCTTCTAATTTTATCTTTTGGCCAGAGAAATCTCAACAGATTGAGATAATAGCCATGTATTGCCAAGTGCCTCACATGTCTGCCCACATAATGGTAGAAAGTGATGATACCACACAATATTCCAGAAAGTTCCAGAAAGATTGTAGATCAAACTTGCTACCAATTTATTTTAGTTTGGAGACTTGTGTTATCTAATCTGTGTGGTTTATATCTGAAGTATCCAGTCCTGATTAAAATGAGACACTTTCTTGTTTCTTGTAGTTCTACCATAATGCTACTCAGATCAACATTCCCAGATGTGGATTCCTGAGGTCCTTATCTGAGATTACAGTCCTCTTTGTGAATCAGATACACCAGAAATGTATGCAATAATGGGTTTCTAAACATATTGCTACCAGCCTGATATATTCACAGCACAATGGTCAAGAGAAAAGAGGAATTCAATGCAAGTTCATACCAGACTGCCTTCAGCAATTAGGAAACATCTTATTTCCCTCATTTGCAGGAACATACCTCAGCTGAGTCTTCATTGACCTCTCATGGGAATGACCCAGGAGTAAATGGCTCAGTTAAATTGTAGTAAAACATCCGGTATTACATGATAACCAGAGAGTATTTTGTTGGGTAGCAGATGATGGTGCTTATTCTTGCTAAACACAACAAGCTGCACGCAGCCTGAGAATGTCTTTTTACTGCTGTAACAAGTGATTGATATTAACTAAATGGTGGACTTAGCCGGCAAGAGGCAGGAGCACAAATTCCACCATGTTAATATTATAAAGCCTTATCATGACAGAGAGGCCCTGGAACTCAAAGGGTTGCATAACTAAGTAGAGTGGAATCTGATGGTAGTTTCCACAGTGAGGCTCAGTGTGGCTTCTTGGTGGATGAAGTAGTCTTGTCCCAGCTGCTATCTCCTAACCAGTGTCAGTGTTACATGAATTTGGAAATACATTTAATGACAAGTCAGGGTGTTCCCACTGGGTGGAGAACCATGGGGAAAAAGGACCTCAGCAGTCTACCAAATAAGCCCTTTACATGGTACCTGAAAGTGATAGGCAAATCTTTGGGGCATGTTGCAACTGTAGGTAATCCAGGAGTTCAACAGTCCTTGGGCCTCACCCATGGTGCTAATACCAAAGAAAGACCCATGGTGCTAATACCAAAGAAAGACCCATGGTGCTAATACCAAAGAAAGACCCATGGTGCTAATACCAAAGAAAGACCCATGGTGCTAATACCAAAGAAAGATGCAGCAGCAGGTTCTATGTGAACTATAGAGTACAGAACAGTTTAATCGAATCAGATGCTTACTCAATGCCAAGGACAGGTGAAGCCTTAGAGCATGAGGGTGGGGCTATGTATCTAACCACTACTGACCTGTCCAAGGGTTATCAGCAGATAGCCTTCACACCAGCAGCCAGGGTAGGCTAATATATAGGACCCTATTCAGGCTATACGAGTTTAATAAAATGCCCGTTAGAATGAAGAATTCACCACCAACTTTCCAGATGCTGGCAAATCACATCCTAGAATGAGTGGGAGATTATGCTCTTGCTTGCTTAAATAACATTGTTATGTACAGCCAGCCATAGCCAGAATCATTCAGCATGTAAGGAGGATATCAAACAGCTTTCTAAGGCAAGGCTGACTATCAAGGCCATCAGATGTGAGGTGGGTATGGTAGAGGTATATTTTCTGAGTCGTAGGGTGGGCGATGTTAAAATTCATCCAGAGTCCACCAACGTTGAAGCTATTTGGGCATGGTCCACCCCCACTACTGAGAAACAGATGAGGACATTCTTAAGGACAGCAAGGTACTAGAGGAAGTTTGATCTCCAGAATAATATGGTAGCTATACTGCTTACAGACTTTAGCAGAAAAAAATTACCAGATAAGATTGTCTGGACTGCAGCCTGTCAGCAGACATGTCATATGCTCAAAGATGCCTTAAGTGCACCCCCCCATACTAACTAGTCTTGACTGCAGTTAAAAATTCACTGTGCAGGTAGATACCTCCAACTCGGTGGAGGAACATATTGTGTACTCGAGCTGTAGACTCCATCTCTGGGAGGGAATATTACATGGCACTATAGGAGTATTTGGGTATAGTCTGGGCTATGCAAAAACTACAACCCTAATTGTATGTCAGAAAGCTCACCATGGTAAACTACAAGTTTAAATGTCCAACAGAAAGTTAATGGGTATAGATCAAGGGCACACTGTTAAAATGGTTACATTGGGTAAGACACTGAATGGAACATTTCTTAGAGGGAGTTTAGCCTTGCAGTCCTATAAAATGAATACCCAGTATAGGAGTGGTACTGCCCCCTTCAGTGCAGATGGTTTGTCCAGGAAGGAAACTGGGTGAGTGCGCCTAAAGACTACAGCCTTGTCTCAATTTCCAAAAAAGTCCACCCTTGTTTCAGTTTCCAAAAGAGTAACCCTAGTCTCAAGCTTTGTTTCTTGAGGGATGCCTCTAGAAGCCTTGACTGACGTTCTTATAGTAGGCAAATGCAAATTTTGATGCCAAGACAGATGAAACTGACTTAAAAGTATAATGCATGTGCTTCTTTTTTAATTGGGAATGTAGCACTTTTTATTTATTTAACGTTTGTTAACTGGTAAAGTCTGACTTGGAACTAAGCCAATTTTCAGCAGAAGCCCATGGAGAAATGCTCCAGATGCATGTCCTTGTAACATGGGAGGAAACCCACCCAAAGAGGACATGCAGACTGTGCACCGAAGGCATCCCCAGCCAAGACCTAAACCAGAGAACCTCTTGCTATAAGGCAACAATGCTACCGCTGCACCACTCAACACATTTATAAGCTATGTTGAAGCATTGCAAAAATATATAAAATATTCAACATAATCTGCAGTGTGAAATTGCATCCATAAGGTATCCTCACAGTGACAGAAAAATTGTATTTGTAGTTGGTCTTTTTATGCAATTTAATCTGCAGTATAAGTGTTTTGTGGATTGAAAACATGGGAAACATTATGATCTTTTTCTGTGACCTGTGAATGTAAAAAGAAGAAAGAAAATAAAATATATAAAATTTGCTATTTATCTTCCAGCTTTTCTGAGTCAGGAAACCAAAAAAGTGGTAAAACTAACTGGGAAAACACAAGTCTCTCTCTCTCTCTCTCTCTAACACACACACACACACACACACACACACACACACACACACACACACACACACACACACACACACACACACACACACACGAATCAAACAGACTCTACAAATTTGAGAAAAAAACTACACTTGGCAGTACAAATAAGTGTGTTATTTTAAAAAAACACCCTTCACAAAACTTAAAACAGCAGTCTACTAAACTAGAGTAGTACAAAAATGCAGAAGGTATATGCTGCACTACTCACTTTCATCTCTGTAACTCCCTAGATAGTAGTTTCTTTTGGGAGATACCCCCTCACACCCTCTTAAACATATGTTTATATGATCGTAGGAAGTTACTAGTATAACAGCCCTAGGGCCCTTCCAAGCCTATCTAAGTTCTTACCCTTATTTCCACGATCAGCATTAATGTTACGTACCAGGATTAAGGTCTTTAAAATGAGTAACCCATGTACCATTTGACTTTTGGATATGAAACACTTCCAATAATGCAAGGTCAGAGATTGCCTTATATGCAAGGCAGAGGTCACCTCTGAGTATTCTGTATGAAACAGAATAAAGTGACAGTGATTTCAGATTATCCCCATAGGACAGATGGTGAAGACCTTGAATTTTCCTTGCAAGGAACCTTTGTGGTTTCTCCAACTGCTGCAGGTGCTTACAAAGGTTCATACCAAAATGGGCAGTGTACTCAATTATTGGCCTGATGAGGGAAGGGTACAGGGAGGTTATAACTTCTTTTTTTCTGGAGGCTATGCCCTGACTTATGAGATGCGCCATATAGAATGCCCTTCTTACCACTGTAGAGACATGGTGGTCAAAGGTAAGGTTGCTGTCAGCCTATGTGCCCAGGCCTCTCACCACTGAGTCAATACTTAAGGTGTTGCTATTGATGTGGTAATTAGCAGGAACATCACTTTTATTTAAAGTAATGATAATATATATTTTGCATTGAGTTTAAGGCCATGACTTTGACACCAATCATTTGTTTGTGTAAGACCCTCTTGTAGGATGTTGACATCATTTGGAGATTCTATGATGACTATTGGTTTACAGTAATCAGCAAACTTTGTCAGCCATAGATCTTTAGTTTCTGATTGTACTTCAGAGAAATTAATTCCAAACAATAGAGGTCCCAAGACTGATCCCTGTGGAACACTACCGGTTACAGGTCTGCTGTTGGAGGTGGATTCCCCTATTTTGACCATATGAGTTCTGTCAATGAGCCAGTTAGTGACCCATCTAACGATATAGGGGTTGATGCCTAGTTGGGTAAGTTTGTCAATGATGCCTGACTGGAGGATAGTGTCAAAAGCCTTGGCTAAATCCACATAGACTGTATGCATAAATTTCTCCTCATCCAGGGCCTTGGTGACTGTCTTAAAGGAGTCCACCAGATTTAACAGGCATATCTACTGTGAGTTACTATTGATGCACGTTCATACAATAAGCATATATTGAAACTTACCCAGCTCAAACATTTCTGATTTACATAATCCACCATGATCACTCATTCATGTTTGACTATTCCTGTTTCAATATTTCATGGTGTCCAAGTCCCCGTGTATCTGGAACATGGTCTGGAAATACAAACCTGATCTAGTGATGTAGCAATTAGGACTGGGTTTAGAAACAGGGACAGTCATTAGTGAACAAAATGTCTCAGGAGTTTCGGGAATCTTCTCAGGAACTGGGATATTTCCTGGAATGTCCTCTGGAACTGGAACACTGAATAACTCACTCTGATATCTAGATTCTTTTTCACAGGCAAGATGCTGCAATACAGGCTCAGAAACTAGTGCTAAATGTTTCCGATTCCACCTAAATTCAACTCCTTGTGATTCCACAATGTACAATCTCGGCTCTCGACATACATTTTTATGACTCAATCCGATCAAAACCTTTGGACTTCTGCATCCTTACTATCTCCCCTTCTCATAATGGATTGAGCAGTTTGCTGGACTTATCATAATAGGACTTCTGGGACAAACGCCTTTTCATGAGTTAAGCTCTCATTGCTTTGCTGTTCTTAGCACAGGGAACCAATAAATTGCTACTAATTAGCAGTGTGGTTCTGGCTTGTTTATTATGAGGAATATTTCTGAGATTCAGCAGATTCAGAAAAACATCACTATTGACTCATTTTGACTTCTCTAATAACTGTTTCACACTTTGAACTGCACGTTCTGCCAAACCATTTGACTGTGAGTACTCAGGGCTATGCATAACATGAATAAACTCCCACTGTTCAGCAAATCTCTTGAACTGCTGGCTTGTAAACTGTGTACCATTGTCAGAAATAACTTTGTGTGGATTACTATGGACTGCAAAATGATGCTTCAACTTAGTAATGACAGTACTGAATGCTTAGATTAGGAAGTAGGTCAATCTTGAACCAATTTGAATAAGAGTCTACTAACACCAGTAATGTTTACCATTCCATTTGAAAACGTCTGTAGCTACTGTCAACCAAGGTAGTTCAGGAATCTAGTTTAGCTGAAGTGGTTCTTTCTGTTGATGTGGCTTAGTACTATTACAAACAGAACAAGATGAGAGTACTCTCTCATTATGTCTTGACATAGAAGGCCAAAATATTAGCCCTCTTGTCCTTTTTTTGGTAGAATCAGTTCCTGGGTGGCTAGGATGCAAAACAGTAATATACTGTTGTTGTAAGGATTTTGGAATGATCACATTTGGACCTCTCATGATGATACCATTGTCAAACAAAATCTCATCTCTGTATGGAAAATATGGTTACAGGTCATGAGGTAGACAAGATTGCTTTGACAGCCATCCTCGACTGACAAAGTGGTTGAGCTTCTGAAGAACTGGATCTGAGGCTGTGTGAGTTCTAAGCTCATCAAGATGTGTGGAAGAAATATTTCTCACTTCCTTGACTTCAAAATCAAGTTGCTCATTTTCATGCTGTTCGGTGGTATTTCTGGGTGATCTGGAGCAAGACAAAGAAGTTTGCCTTTTGTATAGACATGATAGAAATTATACTTTTGCAGTTTCACCATCATGCATTGCAAACTGGATGGAGCTGTATGCATGGGCTTTCTCAAAATACTGAATAGAGGTTGGTGATCTATTTCAGTTTGAATTGGGCAGCCATAAATATAAACATAGAACTTCGAACATGCAAACACAATTGCCAGGAGTTCTTTCTCTATCTGGGCATACTGCATTTCAGTTTGGGTTAGAGTTCTGGACGCACAGGCTACTGGTCTACCATCTTAAAGAATGACTGCACCAAGACCAAAATTCAAAACATCACAAGAAAGAGTTGCTGGTTTGAGAACATCATAGTCTCTGAGAGTTGGTGGACTGGCAATTCTCTGTTTCAGGACATCAAAGCTCTTTGGTGTGGTTATAACCAGGACCAGGATACATTTTTGCATGTCAACTCTCTGAGCAGTGCTGAAAGTTGGCTTAAGTCTGGAATGAACTTACCTAGGTAGTTAACCATGCCAAGAAAACATTGTAGGGCTTGAACATTGTCTGGACCTGGCATCTCAAGAATTGCTGTTTGCTTGGAAGGATCTGGTCGTAAGCCTAAACTAGAAAACAGATGATCGACATAAGTAACTTTTTGTAGCCTGAACTTGCACTTCTGAGGATTCAGCTTAAGATTCACTTCATGTGCTCTTTCCAGAACTTTCTTGAGGTTTCTGTCATGATTGGCTTCACCATTACCTCCTAATAGAATATCATCTACTAAAACAGCACATGGATATCCAGAAAAAAATGTGTTCCATGGCATGCTGGAAGACTCCACTGGCAGAATTTATCCCAAATGGAATCCTCAAAAAACTGTACTTGCCAAAAGGAGCACTGAAAGTGGTTAGCAATGAAAATTTATGGTCAAGTAAAATTTGTCAAAATGAACTCTGCATCCAAAACAGAAAAAAAAAAACAGTGGGATTTGGCATATGAGCAGTGACTTCTTCAACTGTTTGCATTGGATGATGAGGTCTTTTCAATGCTTTGTTTAAATCTAGTGGATCAATAAATATTCTGATACCATCTGAGCTTTTCTTATAAGCTACTACTATGGAAGATACCCATTCAGTTGGTCTGTCAACTGGACAAATCACACCTTTCTGCACCATTTTATCTTGCTCAGCTTTGACTCTGTTTTGTATAGCTACTGGAACTTTCTAGGCTGGTCTGACTACTAGGCTGACATCAGAGTCTAACTTCATGGAGTACACAACTGGGGGTTTGCCGAGGTTGTCTTTGAAAATATCAGCATAGGTAGAGAAAATAGACTGAGCGAAATTAGAACCGTTGTCTTTTAAGCTTACATGGTGGACTTCCTTATTAAATGAAAGTAGTTCCATTTTCAAACTGTCTCTAAGGCCTAATAATGACTGTAGGTGCCTTTTAGCTATGTAAAATTGCAAATCATAGCTGTTTCCAGCAGAGTAACATGAAAGTACTACTGAACTTTCTGTTTGAATTTCTTCACCACCATAAGCAATAAGCTTTACACATTTTGCCAAATCAAGCTTCTCACCAGCACATACTCTAGAAAATGCTTCTGCTGACAAAACATTGCTCTTTGAAGTTGTGTAAACTCTGAGCTCTATGGGTCTTCCATTTATCTGAACAGTACAAAATACTTCATTCTTTGCCCATAAATCTACTGCATTGACTGTTTCATTAAGCACAGACACACCATCAACATAAAAAGTAGGGTCACAACTTTCTAATTGATCAACTTGTCTATTTGAATGTTCTCTTTTAATAAAGGAATGTGCCTCTTTTGATTTACAAAATCTTCGGAAATGGTTCCACTTTTTACATCTATGGCATTGCTGACAGAAAGCTAGGAACTTTTCTCTTTTAGAGACATGATTACTACCACAGTTAAGACAGTTAACTATAAGGCTAGGTGAGGAAACATGCTTTGAGTTTGCTGACTCACCCTTGTGCTTCAATGAGACTGCACATGCTCTGGAATTTGCTAAAAATGACGGGGTTTACCAGGGACTGTTACAGGACTCATAGTTGTTGCCATGTGCTTGGGCCTGTTTCTTTCAACCACATGCTGCACACTATCAACATTAGGACTAGAAGATACTAGAAGCATGAGGTTCTCATTTGTAAGCATATTTGTGTGTTTTTCTGTGAGATCATATATCTGACAAATCTCAATGGCCTTATTCAAAGTTAAATCACTGTCACAAAGCAAAATCTTTCTCACAGCATTATCTTTAATACATCACACAAGTCTGTCTCTTATCAACTTGTCCCTTAAGTCACCAAATCTGCACGTTTTAGCTTTAGTTCTCAAGTCAGTTACATATGTTGTGAAAGTTTCACCAGGCTTTTGATCCCTTGTGTAAAATAAGTGCCTTTCCATTGTAATATTTGTTTAGGGGTGACACATTTCTCCAAATTTACATTTTAAGCACTCAGGGTCTTTTCTTGTTTCAGCTGGTACTACTGCATATTAAAACTAGGAAAGAGACCACAACTGTGTCTGTTGTGAGTCACACAGAAACTAGAACAGGTTAGTTAAGGCTAATTAACTGTGACCTGAGGGTGGAGCTGGAACTAAACCTTCTATTTAAGGGGTAAAATAAAATGTTTCAAAGTTTTGCTGAAAAAGCTCACCCAGACTCTGCAGCAACTTGCTGTGAGGGAAAGGTTAGTTTGCTTTTGCTTTCTTATATTTTGTATTAATTTACTGCTTTCTTCTATTTTGTATACTGTGATTTGTTTTCTTTACACTGTCTTTTACTTGTGTTCTGCTTTTAATTGCTATTAAAACCAGAAAAAAAAAACGAAAAGAAAAACACAGCTGTGTCTCTTTTGAGTCACACAGAATTTTTTTTCCAGCATCCCTCACTGGTGCTGTTATGTTGTTAAGCACAAATGTCTTTCTAATTGCCTGCCCCCTATGTTAAGTTAACCACATATCTCTTTCCCTTCCCCCTTTCATTGGCTGCTGCGAATAAGAACAAAATTATCATTTTGTGAAATCAATCTCCTTCAATTATTTAATTATTGGCCATCCCACTGTATTCCATAGTACCAGAATAGAAAGCGCCCACCCCCTTTTACTCTATCTTGCTCTTTTAAAATTAGTGGCTCTCCACTTATACAGCTAAAGCTTAAGTTATTCCCTCTTTCATATCTAATTGGTTAGTACACAAGACAGTGCTTAGGATATTAGCCCATTTTTTCATCTTACCTTTAAAATCTGCAACATCTATTGCAAGACCACCAATTATTGGGGAACCCTCATTCTGCCTCTTAGTAGTCATCTTAGGATTAGTGTTCTATTTTCTTCTGGTGAGAGAAGGAGCACAAGAACATTATTCCCTGGAGACTGCTGATCACCAGAACGCCTAATAATGGCTTCATAGTTGACAGCTTTAAATGTGCTTATATTCTACTCCTGGTGACAGAAGGAGCAGAGTGCATTGATTCCTGACTGTTTCTGGTTGGGCAGTGAGTGTCTGTGCTTGACGTTCCTGACTGGTCTGGTTGCTATTCAAGGAATCTACCAGGAAAAGGCTACAGTAAGCCTACAGACCCATACATCATCTAGGACAAGACTGTGGATCACCAAACAGCCTGTGGCCTGCTTCTCATCTTGGGATTGGGGCTAATGCTTTGCTTCTCATGAGAGGAGAAGCAAAAGAACATTGTATACCAGCAGAGTGAAGCTGTGGTAAGACCAGCACTAGTAGTAGTCAGGCAGTAGCCATTCACATGACTTCCCTCTTTTCATCATTCTTGACAAGCTAATTTTTTGTTTTCAGTAAGTACTGCTTGATTTGTCTCTAACTTCAGAATATCTGCCTAAATGCTTCATTCTTAGATTTTCAGGGTCTAATTATTAGATTTCCCTCAAGTTTTTGGCAGTGCCCCATATAGGTACAGACACCCTGAGTGACATTTTTCCTGTAAAAGCACGATTAAAATTTCACAATTGGCTAGTTGTACATAGGGGAACTAGTTTGCAGTGACAAGCACTGTCCGAATAGTTACAATCTAGATACTCCTGACATTGCTTTATATTCTCACTCCACTGTCTAATCAATAAAAAAGGGTATGTTGCCATGGATATGAATGTTCCCACCATCTCCATTACCAGCTTGGTGGATATGGGAATCCTGAGGTAATGTAGAAATTGTCTTATGTTTATTGACAACCAGTTAATTCTCAAGCAAACTGATATGGTATGTGAGAGATGTATTTATACAATGTCACTGAAGGCAAAGCTCTCAGATAAAAGCACTCCTAATGTCAATAGGGTTGTCAGTAGTACACACACTACACCCATCACACACAATTCAAAGCAAACGTATAGACCCACATATGCTGAAGCACTTAACTGTAATTTTCCTAAACCCCAAAGACCTCCTAGATGAAGTCCACATAATAAATACTCTCATCAGCCCCAAATGCACTCTTTCAAAATAACATCCACATCAACACATCCAGCCACATCTCATGGACTCTCTACTTCTAAGCCCATAAGGCAAGCCACCACACAATCCAACATTCTGGTCATTGGAGACTCCATTGTAAGACATACTGATGTCCCTCTCACTAGGCTGAGAAAGGAGAAAGTCACAGTCAGTTGCTTATCAGGGTCTAGGATCTGCCACATTACGCATGCACTCAGATCACTGGACCACTAGTACCAGTATGATTCAGTCATAGTCCATGTGGGTGTAGATGAGCTAGGACGTACCTCCCTAGACTATATGAATAGAGACATCATGGAGCTCTTGGAATATGTGTCCCAGGCTGGTATGAGTCTAGCATTGAGTAGCATTTTATCTTCTCCAAGGATGATGCCACAATATGAACAAAAGATGACTGACTTTAATAATTGGCTTAGTTTCTGGTGTCACTCTAAGGGGGTGCAATATTTGTCAGCATGGGAAGAGATGGTCAACAGACCGCTTTGCTTTGCCAGGCATGGTTTGCAGCTCTCCCCTCTAGGCTTTCAAATATTAGCTAAAACATTGTCTTCCCCTGTAGTGCCTTTTTAGGCAATGCCAGACTGAATGTGCTTCTGACATAGCGAATCAAAACCATGAAAATCTGAAGGTATTACTGCTCAATGCATAGGAGTCTAAACAAAAAACAAAAATTCCCCAGAAGCTCTCTTTACATTAGAGAATGCTGACATCTGTGTGGTCACTGAGACATGGTTTAAAGCCATGGAGAACACACCGACAGTGCAAAGTTATAATGTGTTCCACACATGTAGACAAGCTACTATACACGCAGGGACCAAAGGTGGAGGTGTCTCGATTTACATCAAAAATAAATATACTGAAGGCTGGCCAAACAAGACAATTTTCTTGAGCTGCTCCATGTTCAAATCCCAATAGGCAAAATCCAATACCAGTTACTTGAAAGCTATAGGTCCCCTCTATGTCCCAGGAACCCCATACCATGTATTTAAACTTATAGGAAACACTCACCATCCAACCCAATACCATATTAATGGGTGACATTAATTACCCCATTATTAACTGTGAATTCTATATGACACCAAATGTACAGGCATAGAGATTCCTGGATATTGTAAGCACAGGCTCCCTAGACAAGATTGTTAATGCACCAACCGGTGTACAACCATAGTGGATTTGGTGATCACTAATGTGGGAGAGTGCTGCACACTCCCTAGTATAATGTCTTCCATGGTAAGGTCAGACCACAAAATGGTCTTCTTTGAAGTAAAAAAAAAAAACTGGACCTCCAGCTAAACCTAGAATATTCAGAAACTACTCTAAGGCTAACTTCCTGCTAATTACTGATAACCTGGCAAAATTGCAAGCCCCCATAAACCCTGAGAACACTGTTGCCTATGCACAAGTGTTCACAGAAACCTTATATAAGCAAGTTAATAGCTGCATAGAGGGAGCAGTACTCAACAGGAAGAAGTACAGAGCTGACTCAAAAAACAAACCACCCTGGTGGAATCACAAAATCAGTACGTTGTATAACAGAAGGAAGAAAATCATGGCAAACATTAGGAGATGCAGCACCCAGCAGGATTAAAGCACTCTCATCAAACTAAACAAACAACTCAGTGGACAAGTAAAGCCTACCAAAGACAAATGTAAGTTAAATTTGGTCTCCTAGGCCAAGGACAACCACATGGCATTCTTTAGCTATGCCCACAACATCAACGGCAATGCACAATTGTATGCAAAGCTCATTATAAATGGAGCCAACTATACTGAGCCAAAAGATATAGCAAAACTACTGGCCAATAAATTCAGCTCCAATTTCCCCCTTTTTCCAACTCAACCTTCCCTCTGTAAATATCATCAAATATAACTTCCCCTGCTGTCACTAGGTAACAGGTTCTTAATGCTCTCTCTGAGGCCAAGAACACTGCATCAATGGGCTCAGACAATATCCCAGGATGCCTTCTAAATAGCATGAAACATAACCTATCAGGACCTCAGGGATTGCTATTTAACTGTAGCCTCCAAAGAGGCTTCATGCCTCATGAATGGAGAACAACGACAGTCATCCCTCTGCACAAATGTGGGCCATCTACAGACCCTGGAAACTACAAACCCATAAGTCTCACTATTCTTATATGCAAAGACATGGGAAGAATTATTATGGAAATGATCAATAATGATATAGTAAACCTCCAGACAATGGACCTAACCCAGTTTGGTTTCATCAAGGGCAGATCATGCCTACTCAGACCCATAGACTTCTCTGAGAAGGTCACCAAAGCAATGAATGAGGGGAAAATCATTCATACTGCCTACCTTGACCTGGCTAAGGCATTTAATAGATTACCTCACTTGGGCATTGCTGACAAACTCAGGAGGTTAAGTACAAACCCGTTTGTCACCTGGTGGATAGCCAACTGGCTTACAGACAGCACCCAGGAAGTTATAATTGGGGAGTCCACCTCAATAAAGAGGCCAGTCACAAGTGTAGTCCCTCAGAAATCAGTCCTTGCACCACTCCTTTTTTGCATTTACTTTTCTGAAGTTAAGGCAAATGTTAGTGGTCTATGGCTGACTAAATTTGCAGGTAATTGCAAATTAGGAGCTGTCACTGAATCCCACACTGATGCAAATGTTCTCCAGGAATGGCTGACACAGACAAACAACTGGTGTTGGAGCCATGGACTAAAACCAAATGCCAAGTAATGCATAATAATATCTTTCGGGAAGTTATCCACCCCTGAAAACTATCATATTGACAACACACCTCTTACAGTTGACCCAGTAGTCAGGGACTTAGGGACATACATAGTAATCTAGCCTTTGACCATTATGTGTCTACAGTAGTGAGGATATCATTCTATGTAACGTGACTTATAAACAAAGGTATGGCATATAGGTCCAAGAAAGTCATTGTTCCACTGTATTTGCCATTCATCAGACCTATCATTGAGTACAATGCCCCTTTGGTATGCACTTAACTGGGCATATCCAACAACTGGAATGTCCACAGAGGTTCCTCACTAAAAGAATACAGGGCATAAGTGAAATATCCTGTGCAGACCACCTCAAGGCTCTATCTCTCTGTTCTGTTTCCTACAGGGAGATCTATGCCTGGCATACAGGGCATTGTCAGACTCCACTCTGATGGGCCTTCTGCATATCCACAAAACAAGCAACACCATAATTACCCATTCTAAAGACTTAAACTTTGCCCTTGATATAAATAGGAGAGACATTGCAGAGTCTACCCCTTCTCTGGAACAGGTTCCCCATCCATGTGAAGCAGAGTTCCTCCATAAACCAATTCAAGTGCAACTTGGACTATTGGATGGACAACAGGAAATTCATCCCTGGTTTGACATTTATGTGTCTAATGGAGAGACGCAACATCTAAGTGGTTCATCTCCCAGGCCCAACTTGTAAATGGTTCATCTTCCAAGCTCCTGTTTACACTTATCAAGGGTATCAGAACTTGTCAGAGATTTGGGATGCATGGCTAGGCTTAAAAAGGCCCTGTGATCATTAGCCTAGTAAACACCTATGAACCTATAAGAATTCAGAGGCAAAGCTCTTCCACACGAGGAGAGTGCTGAGGGTGAAGCATGTCAAAGAGAGTATTCATTAAAATGTCATTTAGATGCAATTTTATATTAAGACTGAGAACTACATGAAACGCTGACTTTCTGCAGGCTGGATTATTTCATAGGTTCATAGATTCATAGGTAGGTACTAGGCTATTGGCCCTAGGGCCTATACAAGCCTAGCCAAAAAAGTACCCTGGCTTTCGCCACCCAAGAAAATTATTTTCCTGTGCCCCTGTCAAGCAGAACCACAGTAGTGATCCATTTAAATGGATAATTCAAATAACAAAAGGAATCCAGATCAGATGCCAGAATCCAGGTCAGAAATAGGCAAAAGTAAAAGAATCATTTAAAGCTATAGATGAAGTAAGGAGATGCGCATCATGTGTCAGTGGCACAACAAGCAGAACACTTGCCTTTTGTGCAGAAAACTGTGGGCTCAATTCCTGCACCTGATAGATGGATTGCTGACACTGTAATGCAGCATAAGGGAGTTTTGCACTTCTTAGTGTGTTGTCCTTCAGATCACACATTAAACTGAGGCCCCATATGCTAGAGTTGGTGGTAGCTCAAGTGGTTGTAAAAAATCCCATGGCACCTATCGAAAAGACTACGGGGCCTTTGTTTATATGCAAAAATTACTCGTTTACAAAATATTCACATATTGACAAGTATTTACATGTATACAAATATATAAATATGCAAATCACTTTACACATATTCATAATTTCCTTTACAATCATGTTAAATTTTCATCCCTATTAGACCTCACTCCTTTTTCCATACCCACCATCTGATTTTACTTACTATTGTTGCTAAAATTCATTTACCATTAATCATAATTTCATTTATTCTTTCATTCCATATATCCCATATAACATAAAATAACTTTTTATCTATTCTTTTAACATATTCTTTATTTCTGTTTTTATAATATCCATATTTAATATCAATGTATATTTTATCCACTTCTTTTATATCTTCAGTTTTTTTTTCTTTATGCAGGTTCCCCTTAAATTTTTACTCTTTTACATTTCAAAAACACATATCCATATTTTTTTTCTTCTTGAAAATGTAAACATATTCTATCACTTTTCTTTTTATATGGCATATTTCATGTTACTGTCAGATTATCTATTAACAGTCTCCACAAAAAATCTTGATATTCTAATTTCTGATTACAGCATTTGATTCTAAGTTTATAGCTTTAATTTTTTTCATCTGTTAGATGTTTCCATGGCTTTACATAGGAATGCTTTATCATTACATTATTATACCATACTTTTCTAGCTTTCTTGTATATCATCAATTTTTATATTCCACAAAAATATTTTTCTTGATAACATTTTTTCTTTTATACACTCTCTTTCTTTTTTACTGTTCTTACCACACTCCAAAATTCATCATACTTATATTTATAGTTTTACTACTGATCTCTCATCTTTTTCATTTATCCACTTTAACACTTTGTTCAAATTTAATGAAGCAGTGTATACCATTCATTTACCCTAAATCTCCTTCTTATTTATTTACATAAAAGATCCTCTTTTTACTAGTTTTAATGTAGAATCCCATATAAATGAAAAAAATATCTGCACTAATTCCTTTTCAAATATTGTTGACAACATAAATACACTTGCTAAGTATGTTATTTTTTCCTATCAGTACTGAATGTATCAAATATGCCTTTTTCTGAATGATAACTTATATGTTCTCCAGAAAAGACATTTGCTTTATTTCTTCTATTGTTTATTTTTTACATTGAATTCTTGCATGATTACTAAATTGTACACCTAACACAGGCATTTCCTTCAGTGTAAAATATATACTGCCGATCTTTACTACATCACCAAAGCTTTTACTTTTCTATTTATTTAAAGCTATCCCTATCATCTTTAGACACTCATCTGTGCAAATCATTATTCTTTTATCCAAGTTTTGTTTTTTGCAATTATTATAATGTTAAAAAAACTGGCATTCTTAACCCTTCAGGTGTTATTTACCTTGCCTCTTTATTTTTGTAATTTATTTCACATGCTACCACATTCATAACTAATGCAAGGAATATACAACTCATTGGACATCCCTGTCTTATATCACTCTTCATGTGTACCTCTTGGCTTAACCAGCCATTTACAAGCATTTTAGTTTGTTATTACTATATATATATGGCATACACAATTTCCCAGCTTTTTCACTTATATTGTCATTATTACCCATAATATTTCATGTCCAGTTGTGTCAAATACCTTATTAAGGTCTTCTACTTTGATGTTTGCTTCTTCTGTTCTGTTCATAATATCATCCACAGTTTCTCTAACTATCAATAATTCATCACAATCCTTCCCCTTTATACTATATATGCTATCTTCCAAAATATTTTCCATTTTGGTTTCAACTCTCTTTTGTATTATTTTCATAAAGCTCTTATAATCATTATTCAATACTATTGGTCTCCATTTTTTTAACTATATTCTATCTTCCTTTATCCATATGTATTTAAGTATTCCACTATACAACTCTTGATACATAAAACCTTCATTTAACCATTCATTTAAAATCTTTAAAAATATATCTTTTTGCCAGTCCCTTAAATTTTTATACAGTTCATACCCTATTCTTTCTGGGCCTGCAGTCAAATATATATTTACTTATAGTTATACTTTATCTAGCTCATTTAAACATCCATTTTCCAACTCTTTATTCTCTTTTTCTGTTAACCTTTTTACTTTCCATGTTTGTTCACTACCTTCGTTTTCTTTGAATATTTCTTGTACATATTGTACTACACTATTCATAATCTTTTCATGAGGTCTTTCTCTTTCTCCTTTTTTATTTTTTATTCCTCTAATTACACTACCATCTTCCTTTACTAACCTCCTTAAGTAACTTGATACTTCTCTTTTTCCTTATAAAAACATGTCTTTGCTTATACAACAATTCTTGTATTTTTTCTCGATTTCTTTCATATAAGTATTTTTCTTTGTCAAAGTACTTTCCATCATTAGGTTCTAAATTTTCCAATGCATCGTTATATGTTCTTTTATACTTTTTAAATACCTTTATTGAATTACCTCTTGTGAGTTAATCAGATTTCATTTATATAAAAGTAATCAAACTGTATTAACAAGTTAATGTTTACAAATATTATACTTCACATATATTGCTCTCTATCATATAACCTAAGCAACACTACATAAATTATTCAAGTCTTGCCCATTTTGTTAAAAAACAAGAAACATCTTTATTAAACCATCACTTGAGACATAGGCAATCATACCTTTATATAAATGAAAACAAACCACTCTGACACAGTCCTATTGTAAGCATTTTACATCACAAACCATACTGACACACTCCCATTTGAAAACAATGCACATCACTTAGAATCTACCCAATCATTTTCATTTAGACATTACATAGCTCATTTAAGTCTTGCCTTCTTTAAAACCTCATTCCTCCCCATGTAGGTATTGCTCTCACAGTTCCCATTTTTCCTATGTACTTTGCTTTTATCCTTTTCTAAAGATCTCAATTCCAGATTTTTTATCTCTGTTACTATATTCACAACTTCTGGTATAGTTGTTTAGATTTTGATTTCCATTTTCTAGTAATTGCTTTTTTTGGCAACCACCATAATTAGATACAGCAAGGCCTTACCATGTCTAGGCAATTCTGATTCTGTATATTAGCTCAAAAAAATCATCTCCCTCATCACACCAATCTACGCACCCAGCATCTCCAACAGTGCATACCACAGGGAATCCTTAAAGTCTACCAACTTACCACACTCCCAGAAAATATGTTCCCAATTACCTCTTTCTTCCCCATCACACTTCCAACATTTGCTGTCTACCTGAAGAAAAATTCTCTGGAGTGTACTTGGGGTATAAAAATATATAGGTAAGTATTTCCAAGCAAAACTCCTACATCTTCTAGATTTTGTTGCATATTTGGGAGGCATACATATATCGTACCATTGTTTCTTTGTGAATTTCTTATCCAGTCTCTCTTCCCAATCTTTTCTAGCCTCGTCTGATTGATTCTTAGTCATCATGCAATATTTTATATGGTCTACTAATTATTTCTTCTTTACTGGCAGCTTCTGTTTTAGATTCTACTAAAAACTATATTTTTTCTCTCTCTACTTTTCTCACATCATATTGCCACTGTAAACAAACGTTTTATTTTATTTTTCCTTAAATATAATCTACCATTCAGACAATTTTTTTATAAAATGTTCTCATAGTAATGTGGTCTTTCTATAACTGTATTGCTTATCTCTTTATTTCTTCATTCCATGCTTTCTCATTTATCCCTTTTATTTCTTTGCCTATTTTTTATATATTCCATGTTTTTCTTTTATCTCTAGCCATATAGCAAGATGATCAGCAAATGCTGTTTTAACTACCTCCTCTTCTCCTACAACAAAACCTTCTGATACTATAAAATAATCTATTTCAGTTCTATACATACCCCTTTTGGAAGTCCATGAATTTTTGTCACAAAGTTTTAACTTGCCACATCTTATAACTTCTAACATTTTTATTAAATCATTTCCTTTCTTTTTACACTTGCTTCATAAATCACAATTAAAGTCTCCTGTTATTATAATATTCATATTTATCACTGCATAGTCTAAACTCTGATGAAATATGCTTTCCCTTTCTTTACAGTTAGTATAAGCATATAATGTTATAATTCTACATACTTGTTCTTTCCATTTTAAATCTAGAATGGTTAATCTTCCCATTTTTGCTAATGTTACATCTGATGTCTTTACTGTATTTCTACAGAATGTAGCTATTCCAGAGCAACTCTCCTTTCCCAAATTCCAGATTATCTTTCCTCCCCATAGATCCTCTGTTTCTAATGTTACTTAATTTGTTAAAATCTTGAGTAGTCTAATATAATTACATTGACATCACACTCCAAAATCCCTATACTTCTTACTAAATTCTTAATACTATTTGCATTTATAGAAAACACTCTAAAATTTTCATTTTCCATTTTCCTTAGATTCATGGGTTTATAAGTTCATAGCTAATTACTAGGCCAGCTTTCTTAATAAACCATTCTAAGCCTAACACATTTCCTTACCAAATGTGAGAATCAAACACTCTACTTTGTGTCTGTGAGCCATACACCTTAATCATGATACCAAGCCCCATTTTTTAGCTGTATATATTCTTTTTCATCCATTTCCTTTCTTTTTTCTTTTGTACTTATCCCTTTAAATTTTCTTTTTCTGTCTTCTGTCCTTTTAACAATAAAATTATTTTTTTCCTTTTACTAATTCACAGTTTATGTCTTCTTCATCACTTATTTCAGAACCTTCTTCTATGTCCTCTTTATTATTTTTTCTCATCTATTTTTCTACTATTTCTAGTACTTCTAAACATCTTCTCTTTATTCATTTTCTTTTTATTTTTATTTTTCTTACTGTTATTTTCATTTTTGCAATTCATCCATTAATGTCCAATTCTGTTACATTTACAGCATTTTAGATTATTTTTTTTTGGATCATGTCCCATTTCTCCACAAATATAACAATTTATTTTGTCATGGTTACTTATCAAATGTACTTCTTTTCCACAAAAGAAACATGTTTTAGGTTGTCCCCAGTATTTTACAACATCCCCTTACCCTCCACATTTATCAAGCTTGGTATTTCTATTTTTAACATAATATTACAATCTCAGCCACCAGTCCATAATCCACTTTTGTCATAAACATTTGCAATGTCCAGTACTTCTTTACATAAAGCTTTCAAATGTCCTTTCAAAGTCTGTCTTTCTACCTCTGTTTGAAACTGTATATGAAACTTCTTTTTTATGTTTTCATGTTAAATGCTTTTATCACATAAAGATTCCATGGGTTACAGTCTTTCTTTTTTTCATATTCTCCAAGAAAATTTTCCATTGGAAAAACAGCCTCAGATATAATGTCACAAAATGTCGCTTTGTTAATAAGAATCAATGCTGTTATATCAGGTTTTATATCCAAAAGTTATTAAATTGTCCCACATTTCATACCTGCCCATTTCCTTGTCTTTTTACTTTGAATCCTTACCATGTACTTCTATTTTTTCATTTTTATCTGCCTTCTTTTCTGCTACTCCACTTTTGTCTTCTTCTACTTTCTCTGTATATGGTTTATTTTCCATCTCACCACTATTCTTCTGGATTGTTTCAGCAACCACCCTTTGTATTTTCACCATAACCCCCCCCCCCCACACACACACACACAGGAAACATCTCATTCATTTTCTGGCTCACTATGCACAGCATTTCATTAAGAAATCATTCTGCAGTCCTCCGGACTGGAGAGTTGTAATACACATCCATCATTTGCTGACTCATTTACATCAAACATGGTTGTTTGAAACATTTCCTCAGAATCCTGTGCACATTCTCCACTCTTGATATTTGCTTTCTCCTTTATTGATTTCACTACTCCATCATCTCGTGTTTGCAACATTTCCTCAGAATCCTGTGCACATTCTCCACTCTTGATATTTGGTTTCTCCTTTATTGATTTCACTACTCCATCATCTCGTTCTCTCTCCATCTGCCTCCATGTTTCTCTGGACTACCTCTGCACCTGGAACAGAAACAGGAAGTGGTCCTCCAGAATAGTTCCTACTGACAACAATGATGAGTAGGGTATGTTTCCTGATGCCTGAGCCAAATTTCCAGTAGTAGTATAAATACCATTTTTGGTCTGTTATGAAAACAGGCTACTTATCTACTGTGACTAAACTGGTAAACAAAGGATAAATAAAATAAATGTAAAGTAAGTGCAATAGTTTAGGATAATTAAGTATTTAGTAACATAGGTAAAACAATTAGCTGGCCATTTTCACTGATGCCCAGGGCAACAGATGCAAAGACTTTACTACATGTATGTGTTAGTCAGATTATTGTATATTAATAAGATAAACTTAAGAAGGACTATAAATATAGCACACACAGCCTAGACCTATAAGTAATATTCTCTCCTGAAAGCTGATTATTTCTATCATTTTTTTAAGTTCCATAATAGCAGTTTTAGGTGGAATATGAATATATGCCAGCATAATTCTCATGCCTTGTAGAAGCCCATTACTACCACAAATCTGCCATTATTATCTTTTGTCCCTCTTCTATCATTATTGGAGCTCCTCTAGCAATAAATATAAATATTCCTCTTTTTCTTTATCTCTGATATTTTGTTGAATATTCACCCTGAAATCCTTTCTTTATCAGATTTGCATTCTCATTTCTTTCCAAATGTGTGTCTTATAGCTTTGCTATTTGTACTCTCCATTTCTTAATATAATTAAATATTCCTTCCTTTTTGTCTATACCTGTGAGACCATTCACATTCCAAGACAATATTGAAAGTGTTGCCATTATGATAAGAAATTATTATTCCTGCCTATTATATATGACAGCTTTTTAATGCCTATTTCCAGCTTTTGTGATGCAGACACTTACCAATATTTGGCAGGTTAATCATTTTATACATATTTTCCTATCATCAGCATTGGAACCTATGTCCCATTTTACAAGACTTTTTGCTTTAATGAAAACCCTCAAACTAAAACAAAAACACCCCCATAAGATGTTAACTTAGTACAAACATACACCACTATGTACATCTTCAAATAATGAAGTTTAACCTTTCTAATAGGAATATTTGTCTGAAATAGACAACTGTAAACAAAGACCTTAATTAACCTAAAACTAAGGTTATTCATTCTAAGATGCATGTTATTGTCTGTGCTTCTATTTAGATTAATTGGTGTCTGTTAACTTTTATATTTATTCCCCTACCAGATGTGAAAAACAATGTACATGCTTTCAGAAAACATTAACTTTTAGCCTTGAAAAAAATCAATGTTCTGGCTTTTTGCCCTATTATTAGCTTATCTCCATGGAAATATAAGAGAAATAAAATGCAGTTATCAGCTACAGGCTTCTAAAGACAAGCTGAAATGTTTATTGCTAAAGGAAACATTTTCATTATATTCAGTGTTTTATTATTTACCTGTTTAACACTAGTTTTTACATTAAACCAAGGGTCTTAATTCAAACATTTACCTATACAAAAGTATGAGAAAACACATCAGTTCCACATATATTATGATTTGTGTACTTTTGCACCCCACTCAACCCAACATCCCAAGATTACTGTCTGTTAACGTAAACATTATTTTCCATTTTTCTCTTTTTCCATTGTAATGTCTACATTTCCTAATACTGAAATGGAAGAAAGAAAGGGAGAAAAAAGCATCTGTTTACTTTAGTATTTTTATCACATACAAGAACAACTAAAAGTGTGTTACTATAAAAGATGACATTTATATCATGAAAAGTTTCATAGAAATACTGCTAAGAACAGCATTTTTTACTAACAGTTACTTTTTATCCTTTCTCTTCCCCTCATCTCAGTGTTCTTCCAAACACTGATGACATAAAATGAGGCAAATGTCTTTCAGTTCCCCCTCAAGTTTAACAAGGTCAGCAAAAGTCCATTTTTTCCACTTTTTCTTATACAGCCAAATTTCACAATTGCAATTGATGCTTTGCCATGTCAAGTTCAGTCACTAGTTTCAATGTTGCTAGACATCTTCCTATTCATCTCATTTGTAAGCATTTGAAGCTTGCATAAACTAAAGCACTGCTGGTGATTCCCTGCTTGTTTTCTGTTTTAAGAAATCTGCTTGGCCTGGTGCTTATGTTCTGTGTGAGCAGTGAACAGATTATCTAGGCTGCTCATTTAACATGTCTTTTCAGTTGTTAAATTGTCTCTTGAGTGATACTTAAATACTCAATGTAGTGCTAGGCCTCTGTCTTTGAAAAGATTTGAAGCTTGCATAAACTAAAGCACTGCTGGTGATTCTTTTGCTGTGTTTCCCACCCATCTTCCTGTTTGTTGATTTGCTTTTTAAAACTGGTGATTTAAACTGCCCAACCCTAGTGTAAGTTGAACTTAATAAGCTCCTCCATTTCTTCAGTGCTTTTGATATCCCAAATTATTTATTTACTTTTCCTTGTGCTTATACTGAAAAAGCGCATTTTGCCTCCCATTGTCTGCTCTACTTGATCTAGCTAGCTGCTGGATAAAGGGGTGTATTTTACACTGTAGCAAACATTTGTTTTTACATAAAAGAGGTCAGTGGATTTTTCACCTAGAGGAGGTAGCCTGTTCTGTTGAGGCTGAGGAAACACTTGAGATTTCTGAATGTAGTTTTATTGGCAAGTGGGTTTATCTTGTTTTTAGTGCCTTTATAAATTTGGTACAATTGAGTGGACCTTGGCTCATTTATTCAAAAAAAGTATTTTTATTGAATAATCATACTTTTATAAACTGTTTAAAGTTCACTACTGTATTTATATCTTTGAGTTTGTTGGTGGTAGCATTTCACTCCCGACACTCCTTCACTGTGCTTTTGCATTGGGAGGACTGGGATTGTTCATCTGGTGGCAGTAGGTGTTTACCTGGTGTATCTGTGTTGGGAAACACACAAACAGGCCCTAGCTATTTTTTGCACTTCTCTGCACTTGATTTGCACTGTTCTGATACCTAGGTAGCACAGACTAGATTCAGACCTGCTGAATTTAGCTTGTTATTGATACACTTGAACAATAAACCAGCCCTCTTACATTAAGAAGGGCTCCCCTAACCTTGTGGCAGAAGAGTGTGGATCCAGCCTTGTCTGATCTGGGGAGTATTGGAGGAAGGTTCATTGTGTACTTTCCTATTGGTAGAGTAGCTTAAAAGTGTCTTAATTTCACCTGTATTTAAGCCTCGCATTAGTGAGTTTCAGTGCACCATATAACAGGCATTAGAGGTGCCCTATATAGATACAAACACCTTGAAACTCAAGGTTTTCCCCTAGACATCTGTAAATGGAAACCTCCCAAGCCTCCCTACAACACTACAGGTGCACTGAACAGTGTTGCCACACTTATCATCCATAGCCTTCAATAGAACAAGCACCTTTGTTAGTCCTAGCACAAAAACTGGTCAAACTAGCCAAATTTCTTCCCTAATAGTACATACGGTAAAAACCTGCTATAATGGATGGTCAGTTTTCCAATATTTTACCAGCCAGTCTGATTGACATGGGCATTCCGAGGCAATGTTTTAATTGCCTCATGTATACTGACAACGAGTCCATTGTCATATGTTTTTTATTCTGAAGAAGTCTACGGACGAAAGCGTGGAATTAAATCTTGTTTACGCTATTTGCTTCATTCATTTTCGTTTGCCTCTGATTGCTGCTTTTGCCAGGTTGTTTTTGGTGTTGTGTTTTCAACAGGCTTTTTTCTTGGATTATTTGTTTGTATTTGCCTTTTGATGGCTGAAGCAGCGGAGGATTCTTTATTGAATATGACTTTACATCCGACGCCTAGCACCGACGGATGTAACATCAACAGCTTGTTGGTCACCACTTTGATAGACATACAGAACTCGCTCAAGTTTCTGGTGGAAAGAGCGACTGACAGAGAAAATTCGGCTCATGTTTCTAGTCCGGTTGAACCGTTTTGTGAAATGGAAACAGTTATAAATCTTCATAATACTGCTGGTTCCGGTGAGCAAGGCAGGAAGAACGTATTAACTAGCGAAGTTACTCGAGGTCAATTTGTTCCACGATCCTACAAGAACACTAAACATTTTTTTGAGCCCGTCAACAACCCTTTTTGTCACTTTGATCAACCAGGACAAGGGTTTACCAGTGAAGAATACCATCGCAAACGTGACGGGCTGCTGAAACTACTAAAAAGGTATCGGTCTTTACAACTTGAAAACTGTTATTTTAAAAAGTGTATTGACTTGGATATAGTGCCCAAGGGACTCCGGTTTTTCAAGTGCCCTAACGGAGTCTCTATTGGGCAACCTTTTTTTGAAAAGTTAGTTGGTTTCTTTAATGATGCTGGCAAGAGGTTTTTGGAACTTTTAGTGGACAATAACATCAGTAAAATGAGCAGTCTCAGAGACGAGATTACTACTTGTGAATCTTATTTTAGGGAGAAATTAACTGAACTTTCTTTTGACGACTTGTTTAACAAGTTATCCACTGAGGTTGAGCAGCATTGTACTGACGTCATTAACAGGAAGCAGGAGAAATTAGTAAGGGATATTTCTTCTTATGAAAATAAAACTGCCTAGAATGATTTTGTCGGGTCCTTCAAAAGGAACCATTTTCAGCATCAGGCTCCACATTCTAACAATAAGCATGTTTTAAACACCGGGGCCTCTTTTGACGTTAGGAACGCCAACCAAATTACTGTTCATGACAAAATCTCTCCGGACTCCATTCCACCCATCAGTATTTCATCTCCTTCCAATGCTGATGTTAGACCCACAGTGACAGAGTCTACCGACTTTGATAGTAACAACACGACTGACAGTTCCGTTTCAAACAAAGACAGCTCCAATATGATTACTAAGACCAAATCACATTCTAATGTGAATCCTTTTTTTCAAAAGAAAAATTATGCCAACAAGACCAGCATCCTTACAAGAAGCCGCACATTCCTGGGGTCAAATTCCTCGGGAGACGAGACTTGAACAAAGACCATGAACTTTTTAGTGTGATTAATTTAAGCGGACATTTGTTTACTGACTGTGAGTTGAAAGTTTTGCAGTATGGTTTAAATTTTGTGCCTAGTAATAAAGCAAACATCAGCAACACTATTCTGGATATTAAAAAATATACCAGGAAGTTAAATTTGGCATACATTATGCAAGACATTTCAACCACTGACAAAGCTCTTTTTAAACCTTCATCTTTAACACCTAAGTTACAGCACACTTTAAGAGTGTTTGAGGACACCTGCATTCAGGATATTACCAAGTCACTTGAACACAATCATAGACATAGTAGTAATTTAAACAGGGATGAAAGGGAAGCTCTACACAACTTACAGTCCTTGAACAAGGAATTAAGATACATGAAAAGTGACAAAGGTGGAAACATTGTGGTGATGAGGCAGGATTCTTATAACACCAAAATGACAGACATTTTGAATAATCGTGACGAATATGAGGTCATTCCTTTATTTGAAATAACCAAGAGACAGAGGTTCATCCATTCTTTACTTTATGACGCACTGATGTCAGGTGACATCAATATTGATGTCTATGATTTTTGTGTGGTCGAAGATCCTAGGATTGGGGTGATATTCGGTATACCGAAGACCCATAAAGATCTCGAAGATCCACCATTTCGACCTATTGTGTCTTCACCCCACTCCATTACTGAGGGCATGGCCATCATCATCGATGGGGCCCTTGGATCAATATTATACCATCATGATTCTTTTATTAGGGATTCCTGGGATTTTTTGACCAAACTAAATAGATTTTTTCAGGTTAATCTATTTAATCCTGACAGGCACATTGTTTTCACCATTGATGTTATATCACTGTATACTTGTATTCCCCATTATGAGGGAATTGAGGCTGTTAGAAGCTTCTTACATCATCAACATACTGGTTTCTCCAGTAACGCTATTGCCACCATATGCCATTTTCTGGAAATTATTTTAGACAATCATTTTTTTCCTTTTTGGGAAAACATACTACAGACAGAAGCGGGGTGTGGCTATGGGTTCTCCAGCCGCCCCGGCTTACGCTAACGTTGTCATGGCACAATGGGAGCAGGAGTTTATTCCACTTCTTAACTTAAAATATAACATCTTATTTTATTGTAGATTTGTCGATGATCTGTTCTTCATTATTGAGGGTAACAAAAACACAGTTGATTTTTTTGTCACAGAGGTAAACACCTATTCTAGTTACATAAAGTTTGTGAAGGGTTCGGTTGGGCTTGAAGTTAATTTTTTAGATGTCGGTTTAAAGTGGGACAACATTGACAATCGCTTTCACAGCACAATCTTTCGGAAGGAGACCTTCACTAATGGGTATCTTCACTTTACTAGCAACCACCCTAGACATATTATGAACAATATCCCCAGAGGGCAAATGATTAGAGCTTGTCGAATGACCTCCAAATTAACAGATTTAATTGACGAGATTGATTTCATCATTTCCCTGTTCCAGGACAGGGGATATCATGAATCAATACTGGTCAACACTAGTGAAGACATTATGACCAGACGATCAACTGACTACCCAGCTCTGTTGGATTATTCTAGTGGACTAAGCAGTAAAAACTGGCTGCCCACCAGCAACACGATCACTGACAAGGGCAAATCTAACACCAACTTAACTTGTTCCATGGAGATGAGTAACGATCTAACACACATTCAGAAGGTAGTCAGGAAAAATTGGTCTGTGATCAATGGTAATTTAGATCTTTCTAGGGTAGTAGGTAATAAACCGGTTTTTGTATCCAGAAACACACGCAATTTAAGAAGAATATTAGAGTACAAACACACCTGTCGCAACAGGAAAGTTGCTACCACTGAGAAAGGTATGCAATGTTGTCACAACTGCAAAATATGCAGATATATTTCTGTGGGACCATATATTAGCATAGAGTCTTATCATAGAATTTTACCTGTTCCCAATAATGTTGATTGCGACACTAGTGGTTTAGTATACATCAGTTTATGTAGTACTTGTCCTGCTTTCTATGTAGGAATGACTAGTAGGAGTTTAAAAATCCGTATTAAGGAACATCTTTATGACATTAGAAAGAAAGACCCTACTAATGCTTTATACAAGCATTCCATCCTTTGTCATAATTTCAAAAGATTTTTATTTTCCATACTAGAGGTTTGTCAGAACGACATGAGAGGGGGGGATTTTAAAAATTACATTCTACAAAGAGAAGCCCTTTGGCAAATAAAACTAAAAGCTGACAAACTTCCAGGCATTAATGAAGCAGTCAACATTAAATGTTTTTTGAAAAACAGGAAGTTACATCTCCATAAAAGGAGTGATGGTGTTAACTCCTTTTTTAATTAACACAGCAATTTAGTTTGATTGCAATTAAGTTTTAAATTGTTTTATTAATTTGAATGTATTTAAACGAGTCCATTGTCATATGTTTTTTATTCTGAAGAAGTCTACGGACGAAAGCGTGGAATTAAATCTTGTTTACGCTATTTGCTTCATTCATTTTCGTTTGCCTCTGATTGCTGCTTTTGCCAGGTTGTTTTTGGTATACTGACAACCACCCACTTGCTGCTAAAACAAATACCCTATGTGACAGATGTAATTACACTATGAAATTTGAATCAATTCTCTCACATAAAAACAAACCAGACATCAACACACACTTCATGTGTAAGTTGAACTTAATAAGCTCCTCCATTTCTTCAGTGCTTTTGATATCCCAAATTATTTATTTACTTTTCCTTGTGCTTATACTGAAAAAGCGCATTTTGCCTCCCATTGTCTGCTCTACTTGATCTAGCTAGCTGCTGGATAAAGGGGTGTATTTTACACTGTAGCAAACATTTGTTTTACATAAAAGAGGTCAGTGGATTTTTCACCTAGAGGAGGTAGCCTGTTCTGTTGAGGCTGAGGAAACACTTGAGATTTCTGAATGTAGTTTTATTGGCAAGTGGGTTTATCTTGTTTTTAGTGCCTTTATAAATTTGGTACAATTGAGTGGACCTTGGCTCATTTATTCAAAAAAAGTATTTTATTGAATAATCATACTTTATAAACTGTTTAAAGTTCACTACTGTATTTATATCTTTGAGTTTGTTGGTGGTAGCATTTCACTCCCGACACTCCTTCACTGTGCTTTTGCATTGGGAGGACTGGGATTGTTCATCTGGTGGCAGTAGGTGTTTACCTGGTCTATCTGTGTTGGGAAACACACAAACAGGCCCTAGCTATTTTTTGCACTTCTCTGCACTTGATTTGCACTGTTCTGATACCTAGGTAGCACAGACTAGATTCAGACCTGCTGAATTTAGCTTGTTATTGATACACTTGAACAATAAACCAGCCCTCTTACATTAAGAAGGGCTCCCCTAACCTTGTGGCAGAAGAGTGTGGATCCAGCCTTGTCTGATCTGGGGAGTATTGGAGGAAGGTTCATTGTGTACTTTCCTATTGGTAGAGTAGCTTAAAAGTGTCTTAATTTCACCTGTATTTAAGCCTCGCATTAGTGTGTTTCAGTGCACCATATAACAGGCATTAGAGGTGCCCTATATAGATACAAACACCTTGAAACTCAAGGTTTTCCCCTAGACATCTGTAAATGGAAACCTCCCAAGCCTCCCTACAACACTACAGGTGCACTGAACAGTGTTGCCACACTTATCATCCATAGCCTTCAATAGAACAAGCACCTTTGTTAGTCCTAGCACAAAAACTGGTCAAACTAGCCAAATTTCTTCCCTAATAGTACATACGGTAAAAACCTGCTATAATGGATGGTCAGTTTTCCAATATTTTACCAGCCAGTCTGATTGACATGGGCATTCCGAGGCAATGTATTAATTGCCTCATGTATACTGACAACCACCCACTTGCTGCTAAAACAAATACCCTATGTGACAGATGTAATTACACTATGAAATTTGAATCAATTCTCTCACATAAAAACAAACCAGACATCAACACACACTTCACCTCTCATACAAAATGTGGTCATGACACATAAACCCACATATGTGGAGGTACTCACTAAAAGCCTACCAAAAGATCAGAGATCTTCCATATGTAAACCACTCATACACACTACTATGCAAATAGAAACTACTACACATAATAACACATACACCAGTGTCTCAACAAATAAGCCCATAAGGCAAAACACATCAAAACCTAATGTCTTGTTCATAGGCAATTCCATAGTGAGGCACGCAGATGTTCCCTTCACCAGGCTAGACAAGGAGAAGGTCAAGGTCAGCTGCCTGTCAGGTGCCAGGACCCATCAAATCACACATGCACTCAAATCACTCAACAACAAACACTATTATGACTCTGTCATAGTCCATGTTGGGGTGAATGAGTTGAGATGTACCTCTCTGAACTATATGAAAAGAGACATGACTGAACTCTCAGATTATGTGTCCCAGGCAGGTATGACTCTAGATCTAAACATAATTTTACCTTCAGCTAAGATGGTGCCACAATATAAGCAAAACATGATTGACTTCAACAATTGGCTTAGCTTGTGGTGTCACTCCAAGGGGATCGAGGATTTTTCAGCTTGGGAAGACATGGTTGACAGGCTATGTTGCTTTGCCAGAGATGGTCTGCACTTGTCTCCTGTAGGCTTTTGGATATTGACATAGGTGCTTACCTCCCGCATAGTGGCTATTTAGGCAATGTCAAAACAACAAAATTTCTGTCATAACAAAATCCACTCGAGACAAACCCAAGGTTCTGCTGCTTAATGCTTAATGCTAGAAATCTAAACATGAAACTGCACTCCCTGAAAGTATTCCTCACCTTGGAAGATGCTGACATCTGTGCAATCACTGAGACATAATTCAAGGCCATGGAGAGCACCCCAGCTATGCAAGACTACAATGCCTTCCACATATTCAGACCTCAAAATGAGCATAAAAGAACCAAAGGGGGAGGTATAGCCATCTCCATTAAAGCCAAATACACCTCGAGACTGGTCTAACAGTATTACTCTCTTGAACTACACCATGTCAAATTAACTATAGGTAAAATACCCTACCACATCATTACTAGCTATAGGTCCCACATCATGAATCAAAAAAGCACACTGCCTACCAAGACTTACTGGAGTCACTCACCATACGGCCCAACACTTTAGTCATGGAAGATTTCAACTATTCTTCCATTGACTGGGTGACACACCTGAGCATAAGCATGCTTGCCCAGAGGCTCCTGGACTTTGTCAATACAAATGCTCTGGAACAGGTAGTCTGCACCCTACAAGGGGCTCAAATGTCCTAGACATATATTCAACAGCATGGGGGGTGTCACTGCACTTCCCCTTATGTGATGCCCTCCCTGGTAAGGTCTCATTTGAAGTAACTATTGAACTGTCACCACCACAGGAGCAAAAAAAAAAAAAACTAAAAAACATTCCCAAAGCAAACTGCAGCCTACTAAGTGATGGTGTAAAAAGTTTTATACCCCCGCAATCACAGATAGCAATGATTCCTATGCAAAGGTGTACACAAATGTCTTGTATAAACACTTAAGCAACTGCATAGACTCAGCTGTGTCTGACTGGATTAAACCCAGATCCTCACAAAAAACCAAGCCACCCTGGTGGACCTCAAGTATAAACAGATTATATAACAAAAGGAAGAAACTGATGTCTAAGAACAAGAGGGAACTGACTCAGCAGAGGAAGAATTCCCTCCACAGCTTGAACAAGCAAATCAGAAATCTTGTAATGTCCTCTAAAAGCTAAGGTAGAATACCTATATAGGGTTAATCATCAGGCATTCTTTAACTATGTCCAAAATCTAAAAAGGAATGCCCAGCAGAGGAAATTACCAACCTGCTAGCTGACAGATTTGGCACAAACTTCACCCTCCTGTTTCCACCAGCCATATGTCAAAGCATACCTGCCACCAATCTTCTGCCTAGTATGTTTAGTGCTCAGGGCATATCTGCACTCTCCAAGGCCAAAAACATGGCCTCAGTGGGACCAGATAACATCCCAGGTTGCTTATTAACTCATTACATCTGAGTGATGCCTCCAGGTGCATCTGCAGTTAACTCCACCTGACGTCTCTAGGTGCCAAATATTGCTTGTTCATTTTTGCAGCAATAATTCCAAAATCATACTATGTACAAGGTTTTAAAAAAATTCATCTTAAAGCTTACACAATGGCAAACTCATCTGCATTAATATTTGACCTCTGTCTAGTGCAGGTAAAGCAATATTAAGAGTTGTTTTTATGATATTCATTTATATAGATATAATTTTCAAATGTTTCTAAATATCTCAACAACCAAGGAACACAAACAGAACTCAGCATCATATCAAAGCTATCAGCTAGATGAATAAAATGCTGCTGACAGTATGTGTGTAACTTGAGTGGTTGCTGAGATATTGTAAGTTGTTTACAAAATATTACAAATGTAATAGTTACTGTGTTTACTGTGACTTATAAAATTTGGTTTAAGACCTAGAACCTAAAAAATACTACCACTATAAAAATAATATGTGCTGAAGGGTTTGCCATTTATACTTCTCTCATAACCTCTATAGTTTCAGAAATATGAACACAGAAATGTGAGGACATAATTTGATTCTGTCAAAAGACTTAGGGCCTGCCCATTGGAAGTTACAGTGCAAACTCCCTGAGCTCTGTTGGAGTGAACATAGCCTGTGACATTAAAAGAACATGCTGGAGAGACAGATATCTCTCCCAGAGATTGCCACTACTCTGGAATAAACATCAAATTCACATGAAGCAGAGCTCCTCACTTACCATATTCAAGTGCAATCTGGACAAATGGATGGGAGACCATAAATTCACCCCAGGGTGGCACCCATGTCTGTCATGGACAGGGGTAGTCAGCGTTTATTATACAGGCTCTCTGCAATTTATGTCCATCTAAGCAAAGACCGTTTTGGCAACTTGGGATTAACATGGCTAGGCTTTTAAGGGCTCTAGGGCCGCTAGCTTAGTAACCTCCAATGAACCTATGAACCAACTCCAGATTCTGGTTTAATTCCAAGGTATTTCCAGTTCTTATAGTCAACTCATATATTTTTCTCTGTCTATCAAGAATTTTCCTTTGGAACAGTGGGAAAGATTTCAGTGGCAAAATCTATCCATGTGCTTTGTTATCAGCAGAATGACAAGTGGCGAGTCCCCTTCTGCATAATAGCTCACTTCTTTCGACAGACATTTGTATTTCTGCTTTAGCCTATTCTGCATCAAAAAATAATTTTGATCTTCCAAGAAAAAAATAATCTGAAGATAGCTGAATACTGCAGCTTGAATTATACACATAGTTCTCAACATTCCCTGATTGGTAGAATAAATTTGTTTCTCTTTTGCCTGGTGTACAGTGAATGATCATTTTCCACAAATGGTCTACTGTCTCCAACTTTGAGTACTTTTCACTTCTACCACAGTTTTGTTGGGATAAACTCTTTCTGCTGGTAGGTTGGCATTTTTTACTAATGCAGGTCTTGGCTGCTTTCTCATGGCCAGGTTTGGAGCGTATGCACAGTGTGTACCTGTTGAACTAACAGCTCAATCTGTGGCATGCCATTCCAGTTGCTTATTGTGCCTTCATAAAATTAATACAGTCTGTTCCTTCTAATATCTTTGGCACAACAGAAAATCTTAGATTTTTCCCTATCTGCTATGTTTTCTAATTTTAGCAATCTTTGAAACACCTTTTTGAGCAGTCTCATACTCAGCCAACCTTTTCTTCATTTCATCCTGTAATTTTTGCAGCTTTATCAGCTCATCTGAATATCTGTTTAAAGCTACTTACATTTTTCAAGTCTTTTGTTATACACCCTTTCAGTGTTTCATTTATTTTAATCAGTTCTGAGCACATTTGACTTATTTTTTCCTCTGTATTACTGTAAGCCATGTCTTGCCATGTCTTGCACCAAAGCTGTTGCAGAATTATTCTGTGTCAGTGCTTTCTCTTTATCTTTTCTGGCTGATTTTCTTTAGTCACTCTAGGTTTCTTTTTTTTTTTTTTGCTGGCATCCAGGCACCGTACTTACTAGCCAGTAACTGAATTTACTAAAAGTGATAGAGTTCCTGGTCCTTGTCTTTCAGTTTCTTTCTTAACTTTGGGAGAGCTGAAGATAAGCTGTTAATCACCATGCAGCCATCTTGGAAAGTCACAGTGCTTGTAACTGAGTCACAAAAGACTTTGAATGGGAAAACTAACAGGCTATAAAATGCTATTAAACTTTTCTTCAATGAGTCAGCTGGGCAGTGTTATAAAGGCAGTCCTTAGTATGCATATGCAATGCAATGTAGCTACCTCTGGTTTCTGAGGGAATGAAGGAAAAGAAGTGATAAGCTAATATGTGTATCTCTCTCTCTCTCGATATATATATATATATATATATATATATATATATATATATATATAGGTAGAATATATATATATATATATATATATATATATATATATATAAACATCATATATATATATATATATATATATATATATATATATATATATGACTTCACTTTATAAGCTCAACTTCAGAAATCTCGAATTACAGAATCTTGAGCCTATAAAGCAGAAAATCCACATACCAGAAACTACACAATCACGAAGCCCTAAATCCCAAAACAGCAAAAATGCGAAATTCAAATTCCCAACACTTTAAAACACCATTACAACACACACACACATACACACACACACACACACACACACACACACACACACACACACACACACACACACACACACACAAAACTAAATAAGCACACACACCTACCCTTGTGATATGCAGGGGGGAAAGCCCCCTGCACCCCCATATGGGTGGCTGCGCCCCCCACACTCCCCTACTTAAATATTCTAACTCCAAGGTCACACTACATACACACAGACACAAAATGCCACCACGCAAACTTCATTCCACTCGCACACACACACAGCACAGTAACAACAACACACTAACACACACTAAAGCCCCTACCCAACAATCTTAAGCCTAAACACTTAGCTGGATCCACGAACACAGCACAACACCAGAACCGCTAATTCAAAATCTCTGGCATTCGAGATTTTGAATTTCACACTTTTGGGGTTGCGATCTTCCAATCCTTCCACTTTATGAACTCAAGATACTGAATTTCAAGATTTCAGTATTTCAAGCTTATAAAGTGTTCCTATATATATATATATATATATATATATATATATATATATATATATATATATATATATATATATATATAGATAGATAGATAGATATTTGCAGCTGACTAGCTATGATTAGTTATTCTTGCCTGGTTGACATTGGTATAAACATCTATGATAATTTGCTATGAAAATCTGCAGACTGCCTTGTATAGTATTTTAGGAATTTAGAAAAGCAAGGGTTAGTATTACTTCCAGCTGTAGGCAGCTAGCTATTCATCGATAGGCTAGAGTCTTCCTTAAAGGAAACCTCCACTCTAGAACTAGAAAAAAATGTTTTTTTCTCTCTGTCTTTGTTCTCTGACCTATTTTAATACCACTGAATCACTCTTAAGTACTTTATTTGTAAGTTTTGCCTGTTTTCCAGAACATGGCTACCAATGGGGCTTGATGTATCAATGTGATATTGTTCTCCCTCAACCCTTTCTGTTTCCCATAATGATTTGTATGACTCATGCTGAATATAAGGAAGTAACTTTGAATTCCCATGCCACTGGCATTTAATGGGATTTGTGAGGGTCACTGTTATTTTTCTTTACCTTCTGTAAAGGAAATGCTTCTTTTCTGTCTCTAATCACCCTCATTTATGTTTGGCTCAGTCCTTGTTTTACACTATACTTAGAAATTATCCAGCTACAGCCAGAAAAGTAGTCTTAGCCACTCATGAGATTTGCCCTTCCATAGAACATTTCTCTGCGGATATATTGCTCTACATTATATTAATATTGCAAGTGCCATTTTCCTGTCCATACACATGGATTTGTAACTTATACCAGAAGTGCTTTTGAACATCTATTAGTTACCCCCTTTAATCTAGCTGTAGGTTTGTGCTGTGGCTGTGACAAGAAGCTACCTGTTGCATACAATGTCTTTGTTGCATGCATAGGTAATAAAATCTGTTGCTCATGCAGTGTAAACAGTGCTGGTTTGGCCATGATTGCAGATGTGGAGTTTCTGCATCATACTGAGAATTAGAATGATAAACTTACTTGGAAGTTATATGCATTACAATCAGTATATATTTATTAAAAACAAATCTATTAATGGTCACATTTTACAAATTTAATGTATATTAAACTTAAAAATAATATTTAAGAGGAAAGAGACTAAGACACAGGATTTTTAATTGTAGTACAAGAAATACTAGTGGTAATACACAACAATGTTAACACCATATAATATGTCAGTTTAAATGCGGTAACCAGTGAATACTGGTGATTTTGGCAAACTAATCTATACCGTGAAAGCTTTAGTGTACATGGCCTTGTGTAAAATTAATTTAAGTAAATTAAATTAATTACATAAATGCAGAGATGAACACATTTTCTGTATAATTTAATATATTTTTGAGGAAGTTTTTCAAGCTATTTATGACTTATTAAAAAGCATAACAGAGCAAAGTTTTAAAGACAAAATACAATTCTCATTAACTTTATGAAACCAGAACTAAAGAATTTTCAAATCAGCTCTCCACTCTGTCAGATCTTTAAGTGAACAGCAAAAAAAAAAAATAAGCACCTTACAGTAATAAGTCTATCCCTACAATGTAAGCAATCAGCAGGACACCCCCTCATCCCAGCCATTCAGACCCCATTTCTCTGCCCTGCCCCCAATACTACTTGAACATATTTCCTTAAAAAAAATAATTTTCTTTTTTAAATTGCAGCAAACATTTGCTACGGTTTATACCCTGGCCGCACAGATTGCTACAGCACTCATGTTCTAGGTATAAAAAAATGTCTTTTTTTTTTAAACTTTTAGCAAACTGCTTACTGCAAATTTAATGAACAGTTGCTACAGTTTATAATCTCCATGCACAGAGCTCTACAGCACTCATGTTTTAGTTAAAAAAAAGTATTTCTTCTTTTAAACTGTAGCAAACTGCTTGCTACAAATGTAGCAAATAGTTGCTTCAGCTTATAACTTGCCTGCACAGAGCATTGCAGTGTTCAAGTCTGACCATAAATGCAATACTGGCTTTTAAAAGTCAGTATTGTACTAAAGAGAGATCAGGATCTGCTGATTGTACCCCCTAACCCCCCAACATTTTGCTCTGGGGCAGTTTTCTCTCTCACCCCACCCTAGCTACTCTACTGTTTTCAAAGCACCTCCTCACATGGACACACTCCCATCCTTTTTAACTGACACTGATTTTACATAACTTTACTCATGTTGTCTCTTAAACTGCACTGTCCTTTTTTAATCATTGGCCATTGCAAGCAGTGAATAACGCCATACATTTAATTTTCATTCTTTTCACAATGTGAAAAAATACCCTGCTATACTAATGTCTCAGTTAGCATAGAGGGTTAAGGCTCCTTCTTGGTAAATGGCTTTCTGTGTCCTGGATAAATGGTTTGAATGTTTCCCCACCTGACAAATACGTTTGTTTTCTGACCCCCTGCTTAAGCTCTTTAATCAAAGCTGCTCTTCCTGAAGCCTGGAAAATAATTATTGTAATGCCATTACAGAATTGTGGCCCAACCACAGACCCTAGTAACTATAGACCCATTAGTTTCACTAGTCTCAAATATACAGCTGTGGAGTGCATTACAATAGATTTCAATGATCTGGACATTGAAAATCTCTTACGTCTGAACTGTTACCAATTTGGCTTTATCAACGGAAGATCCTGTCTCTTTAACCTCATTAATTTCTTTGAAAAAATAACTGAAGAAGTGCATAGTGTTTATGCAGTGCATACAGCTTACCTACACCTGGCCAAGGCCTTTGACACTATTCATCATGCAGGCATTATTGACAGAGGTGTATATCTGAATATAAATCTCTATATTGTGCAATGGGTAGCTAACTGGTTGTCTGACAGAACCCATGTGATTAAAGTAACAGGTGCTATTTCTGAAAGCAAAGCAGTTACAAGTGGTGTACCTCAGGCCTCAATTTTTGGCTGTCGTCCCACCTCTGGAACAAGCTTCCACTACATGTCAAGCAGAGTAGCTCTTTTGCTACCTTCAAGGCAAACCTGAAGAATTGTCTGGGCAGCCTCAAATACTCTCTCAGTCTATCTTGTCCTGCCCTCCTTGATGCTAGACACAAATTTTGAATAGGGTTTTTTTTTGGCTAGGCTTGAAATGGTCTGCAAACTGATCACCTAGTACTTACCTATGAATCTTTTACTAGAGTTTTTTTTTTTTTTAGGTTCATAGGTGTTTGCTAGGCTAATGACCAGAAGGGCCTTTTTAAGCATAGCCATGCATCCTGAATCTCTGACAAGTTCTGGTACCCTTGATAATTGAAAGCAGGGCTTGGGAGATGAAACATTTTCAAGTATGGGCCTGGGAGATGAACCACTTACAGAGTGCCTTTGTCCATTGGAGATATAGTTGCCAAACTAGAGATGAATTTCCTGTTCCCCATCCACTTGTGCAAGTTACACTTGATTTGGGTCAGGGAGGAACTCTGCTTTACATGGATGTGGAGCCTGCTCCAGAGTGATAGTGGTAGTCTCCGGGATACATACCTGTCTGTCCAGCAGGTCCTATTTTTATCACACTTAAGGTTTAAATCTTTATAAAAGGTAATTCTGGTGATGTTTGTTTTGCAGATATGCAGGAGGTCCATCAGAGTGGGCTCTAACAGACAAAATACAGGGATATGGGCTTGAGGTGGTCTGTATAGGACATGTTACTTATACCATGTATTCTTTTAGTGAGGAACCTCTGTGGACATTCCAGTTGTTCAGTACGCCTGGTTAGGTACATACTAAAGAAGGCTTTGTACTCAATGACAGGTCTGATGAATGCTGAATACAGTGGAACAATGATTTGTGTGGACCTAGGTGCCATGCCTTTGTTTATAAATTGCACAACATAAAATGATTTCCTCACTACTGTAGACACATGATGGTCATAGACTTGATTACTGTCTATATGTGGCCCCAAGTCCCTGACTACAGGGTCAACTCTTATGGGTGTGCTGTCAATATAATAGTTACTGAGGGTGGATGACTTCTTGAGGGATACTATTATGCATTTTTGATGAGGAGATTTAGTCCACGGCTCTGAAAACAGTTATTTGTCTGTGTTAGCCCTTCCTGGAGAACATTTGTGTTAGTAGGGGATGCAATGACAGCTCTTAATTTGCAATCATCTGGAAATTTAGTCAACCAGAGGCCATTGACATTGGCCTTCACTTCAGAGAAGTAAATGCCAAAAAGGAGCAGTCCCAGGACTGATCCCAGAGAGACACAACTTGTGACTGGGGTGTAGAGGTGGACTTCCCAAGTCTAACTTCCTGGATCATGTCTATGAGCTAAGCGGCTATCCACAGGGTAACATAAGGGTTTGTACGTAACCTTTTGAGTTTGTCAACAATGCTCATGTGGGGGTATTGTGTCAAATGTCTTGGCCAGGTCAAGGCAGGCAGTGTGAACCATTTTGCCCCCATCCATTGCTTTGATAACCTTCTTAAAGAAATCCACCAGGTTGAATAGGCATGACCTGCCCTTGATGAAAACAAATTGAGTTGGGGCCAGTGTCTGGAGGGTTCCTATGTCATTAGTGGTCATTTCCATATTAATTCTTTCCATGGTTTGTATATGAGACTAGTGACACTTATGGATCTGCAGTTTTTAGGATCTGTAGATGTGCAGAGGGAAGACTGTTGCTGTTCTCTGTTCATGAGGAATGAAGCTTGCTTGGCGGTTACATTTAAAGAGTAATTTCAGATGGCCTGATAGGTCATGTTTCATGCTATTTAGAAGACATACTGGGATACTGTCTGGGCCCACTGATGCAGTGTTCTTGGCCTTAAAGAGAGCATTAAGGACATGTTTCCTAGTGATAGCAGGGGGTTTATATTTGATAATATTTCCTGAGGGAAGGTTTAGGTGGAGAGAGAGGTAAAGATGGAGCTAAATTTGTCTGCCATTGGGTTTGCTGTATCTTCTGGCTCCATTTAGTTTGTGCCATTAACAATGAGCTCTGCACACAACTGTATGTCACCTTTGAGGCTGCAGACATAGCTAAAGAATGCCTTATGTTTGTCCTTGCCCTGGGAGGCCACATTTACCTCAAATTTGGCTTTTGTAGACTTTATTTATCCTCTGAATTGTTTGCATAATTTGATGGGAGTGCTTTTATCCTGCTGGGTGCTGCACCTCCTATTTTTTTCCATGATTTTCTCCTTCTGTTATACAGCCTATTGTTGTGATTCCACCTGGGGAGCTTGTGTTTTGAGTTAGTTCTGTAGTTCCTCCTAGTGGGTAAAGCTGCCTCTATACAGTTATTAACATGTTTGTGTAGGTTTCTGTGAACAGTTCCATGTAGGCAGCAGTGTTCTCAGGGTTTATGGGGCCTTGAAATTTTGCCATGTTATCACTTAATAGTAGGAAGTTAGCCTTGGAGTAGTTCCTGAATATTCCAGTGTTAACTAGGGTTCCAGATTTTATTTTTTACTTCAAAGGAGACCATTTTGCGGTTTAACCTTACCAGAGAAGATGTTACACTAGGGAGTTTCATAAATTCATAGGTTCACAGGTGTACAAGCTAATGGCCCTGGAGCCTATATAAGCCTAGCCCAAATAGATTCCCTGGTATCATGCCACCCAAAGTTAGTTCCCAGTGCCCCTGTCAAGCAAGGCCACTGAAGTGATCCCTGGGATGAACTTCCTATTGCCCATCCACTCGTCAAGGTTTCTCTTAAAGATGGTCAGTGAAGTGCTCTGCTTGACGTGAATGGGAAGTTTGTTCCAGAGTCCCTCCAGCATGTTCTGTTTATTGTGGTAATGAGGTTTAGGTCCCTGGAGCATGTGGCACAGAGGGATTGGGATTTCTTGAGGTGTAGCATATCTAGCAGCTCTGGGCCAGACATGGCTTTGTAGGTCAAGCAGAGATCACCTCTAAGTAGGCGATAAGAGACAGAGTACAAATGGAAATTTTTGAGTCTGTCCATATAGGACATGTGTCTAAGGCCTAAGATCCTCTTAGTGAGGTATTTTTGTGGCCTTTCCAGTTGTTGTAGGTGTCTATTGAGGTACATACTAAATGAGGCATTGCATTCTATAATAGGTCTGATGAGGGAAAATAATCAGCTCTGCCAAGTCTCAAACCCAGGACCCTGTACACTATAGGCAGAGCAATGTACCATGATACCATTTGAGAGTTTGCAGCACTCTCTCATATTAATGAGGACCAGATCTAGTATATTTGCACCCTTGGTTGGTGTGTTGACAATCTGGTCCAGGGAGTTTGTGTTTACAAAATCCAGAAACCTCTTTGCCTCCATGTTTGATGTCATATATGATTCCCACTTAATAGTCAGGTACTTAAATTTACCCATGAATGTGATATTGTGTTGGATGGTGAATGTTTCCAATAAGTTTAAATACATGTTATGTGTTTTCTGGGTTATAGAGGGGGATCTATAGCTTGCAAGGAAGTGGTATTGGATTTTGCCTGTGGTGATTTGAATGTGGAGTAGCTCAAGTGCATTGTCCTGTTTGACCAGCCTTGAGGTATATTTATTTTTGATGTAAATTGAGATACCCCCACTTTTAGTCCCTGAGTGTGTAGTAACTGGTCTAAATGTGCGGAAGTCATTATAGACTTGAACTGCTGGTGTGTTATCTGCGGCTTTAAACTATGTATCAGTGACCACACAGACCAGCATTCTTTAGGATGATGAAAGGTTGCAGAGAGTGGATTTTTTTATTTAGACTCCTAGCACTGAGCAGTACCTCTTTTAGAATTACTTGGTTTTGATTTGCTATGTCTGAAGTATGTTCATCATAAAAAAAGGCACTATGGGGGGAGGACAATGTTTTAGCTAATGTTTGAAACCCTAGAGTGGAGAAGTGCAGACCATCCTTGACAAAGCAGCATGATCTGGTGACCATCTCCTTCTGTGCTGACAAATATTGCACCCTCTTAGAATAGACACCAGAAAATAAGCCAATTATTAAAGTCAGTCATCTTCTGTTTGTATTGTGGCATCATCCTTGGAGAAGGTAAAATGCCACTCAACTCTTGGCTCATACCAGCCTGGGACACATATTCTGAGAGCTCCATGATATCTCTCTTCATATAGTCTAGGAGATATGTCTCGGCTCATTTACACTCAAATGGATTATAACTGAGTCATACTGGTATTTGTAGTCCAGTGACCCAAGTGCATGTATAATGTGGTGCATTCTGGCTCCTGATAAGCAACTGACCATGACTTTATCCTTACTCAGCCTGATGAGAGGGACATCAGTGTGTCTCACAACAGAGTCTCCAATGACCAGAACGTTGGATTATGTGGTGGTTTGCCGTATGGGTTTAGAAGTAGAGGCTCCTTGAGATGTGGCTGTATGTGTTGATGTGAATGTTATTTAGAAAATGTGCATTTGGGCTACTGAGGGCACTTGTTATATGCACTTCATCTAGGAGGTCTTTGGGATTTAGGAAAGTTAGATTTATTTAAGTGCCTCAGCATATGTGGGTCTATGTGTCTGCCTTGAATTGTGTGGGATGTGTGCAGCATATGTACTACTGACACCCTGATTCACATTAGGAGTCCTTTTATGTGAGAGCTTTGCCTCCCTTGACATTGTGTAAGTACATGTCTCATACACCATATCAGTTATTTGAGAATTAACTAAAGACTTTAATGTAATATGTTGGAGTAACCCCAGTGCCCAGCAGTGGTGCAGAGGGCTAACAAATGTTTTGGTCAGTGGCAAGGGTACAAGGCTTGAACCTTTTAAATGCCTTACTGGCCTGATTTAAAGAGTATTCCAGATACCTAATGTTTGCTTCTGACCCATGTCTTTCATGCTGAAAAATGTTTTTTTTTTTTTAATGGACACTATGAAGATTATCCCTAGTGTTTAATTTTCCAAATCTCCCAATATTGCTGGATTTGTTCATTAGTATATGGGAGTGTGGAGATCTGACAACTCCGCCCCCTACACATTCAAACATTCATGTGCGCGCACACACACACACACACACACACACACACACACACACACACACACACACACACACACACACACACACACACAATCCCCTACCCTACCTATCTCCTCACTAACATACTGTGACCTCCTAGGCACACATACAGACAGACAGATGTGCGCACGCACACACACACACACACACACACACACACACACACACACACACACACACACACACACTTACTTTGCACCACCCATATCTCTATGCACACTCACATATGCAGTCACACATGCACACACGCCACACTCCCACAGACATAGCTCACCCATTAAACTCCTCAGCACTTTCCTCTAACATTATTGGGTAAACATGAGCTTTTAGCCTTGTTCATTTTCACCATCATCTGATATAACTTATGCAACCAAATGATTCAGTGAGTCACTTTTTTTTTAAACACCTTTAATGCATTATCACTTGTAATATAGGCACATTTACATTTATATAAAAGCAATCAAACTGTATTAAAAAGTTAAAATTAAAAAACATTATCCTTCACATATTTAGCTATATATCATATAACCTAAGTAAAATTACATAAATGATTCAATTCCTTTCCCCTTTTTTAAACAAGAAACATCTTTACTAAACCATCACTTATGACATAGGCATTCATGCATTTATATAAATGAAAACAAACCACCAGAAGCACAATCCTAGTTGTAAGCATTTCACATCACAAACCATACTGACATACTCCCAGTTGCAAACATTATACACATGACTAATTAGTATAGGCTGCTTCCCAAAAATGCCTCATTAGCATTTGTGGTAGACTGTGGTGATAGCCCACTACCTCTTCATGGTGCAGCACATGTGTTGGGTTGTCTCTGAATCAAAATATTTATCACAAGATGAGCAGTAGATATACACCTCGTGTAACATTTCTGAATCCTGCCCTATGTGTTGAAACAAACAAAAAAATTGTGATGTATTAGTAAGTACTTAGAAACAGGGTTCATTTTGACAGGAAACATAACTGTAAAATGTCTGAGCATGGATATAATTTTAAAGTGAATGAGAAAGATAGTCATATTGATACATTTGATGCTACCAGAAAGTCAGGGAACATTATGCTGAGAAAGACAAGCATTAATCTGATGTTGTTAATCTTCAATCCATTCATCACTAATGGGTTATCGGTTCCATCCTCAGAACCAAGTCGGCCTTATACCAAGCTTGCACCAGCCAAACACTCTTGAGCTAAACTTTTACCCATAATACCCTTCTCCCTGTTACATCCGATCTCGTTTGTGCGTAGCCATAAAGCCACATTCAAGCCAGCTCTCAGCTAAGTCTTATATATTTTTGATGTATAGTGTTTTTTGGAAAGTATTGATAGTTTATCCTTCTGTTATTTTAATAATTTCTACCCTCTTAAAGCTATCACTAAGTTTCTACCCTCTCTTTAAAATCTTCCTGTCAAACTACCTGTTGGTAATCTTTGTATCATCGCTGGTAGACTCCCTTCACCCTACCTGCTGTGGTAATCTTCTATTACCATTGTTCGTATTTTCTTTCTGTTTTTTTTAGCTGCTTATATAATATTAATATTGATATTTGGTTTTGTTACTTGTTTCTTTGCTGCCTGTGATAATATTGGTATTTAACATCTGAAAAAAGGAAACTCAGGCTTCAAACAATGTCTGAAGTGTGGGAGAAAATGCGGAATAGTGACACTCATGATGACTGTGTGTATTGTTTGGGAGTGCCTCATCTCTCTGTTCAACTGACTTGCTCTATTTGTTAGGGATTTAGTTCCTATACATTGAATGAAAGAAAGAATAAGTTGATTCCAAAAGGTCTTCTTAAATCGCCATTTCTGAGGCTCTTTCTGCATCAGAGGGTTCACCCCTTCCTAGGAAAGAGAAAAAGAGGTCACATTCAGTTCCCTCCTCACCCTCTAGTGAGAAGGAGAGACAACCTAAACCCAAACTAGCAAAACTTTCCAATTCAGAACAGAAACCAGCTTCTACGGCACTGATTTTGATACCATCTACTACAATTTTGTTGGTGCCTCCTTTGGCACCGACACCATATATGGCACTGACTATGCCTAAATCAAAGATCTTGACCTGCACACCAATCTCGGCACCAAGCCTTCCTATGGTTCCACTCGTTCATGTGGATACTCCTTCCTCAATCATCTCAAAATTGGAGATGGTGGTGCCATTAGATACTCAAGCATGACCCAATATTCCCCATCTGTGGACCCTTTCCTGGGGCAGGTATATAGCTCCTTCCTAGAGCATCCAGTCCCCATTGGGGATATCCATGAGATCCACCAGGAGCCTCTTCAAACTAGAAATGGTGCGCCTTGTGGACCAGCTGCTGACAGCCAGGGGGATTCCTACAGATTCAAAAACCCAGTCCCTTCTTGGACTTGGAAATATAGCTTCATGGACTCCATCTTACTCTCCTCCTTCGACCTCCTTGCAGGTTTTGAAGCCCAAGACACAAACGCCTCTCTTGGCACCCCCAGCTTGGGTGCCAATAGTGAATCTCACTTTGGCCCTGGAGCAAACCCTTTGGCTCCTTTGGAACCAGGTCTTCCTCAGACCCAGGATTGGACTTCATGTCTCCTTGCTACCGAGTTCAGTGCCAGCCCTGTCTACGGTCCCATCCACATTGCCAGGAGCCCTGTCGGTACCGATTCTACTTGAGAGTCCATTCTTGGGAGTGGGATCAACAGAGCGGGGTGTGACCCTTTTTCTGAGTTTGCCCTTCTCGGTTCCAGGCTCCCATCCCTCTTCTGGTGGCCCTGTGTTCAGGACAATGGAGAGGGCCCTAGCCTCTGTAGGCAAGCCTATGGCATCAGAACCCCAACCATGTCCTCCCCCTGAGCTGCAGCTGTCACAGGCCACCATCCCAGGACATCAAGCACGAGAGCCCCAGGAGACCCTATTGCAGGGTGCCCTTTCATCTGGGTCCTCCTCAGAAGCTCCTGATGAAGAAGTTCCAAGGAAGAAATCATGCAAGATGAAGCTTGTGGACTCCCTTGAGGAGTCCCTTACAGATGATATGGAGTACGATGAAGGGGAAGGGTCCCCACGGTCAGCCCCTGAAGACATCTCCTATAAGAGGGGGTGGTGTCATCACTTCTTTGTTATCTGATATTTAATAGCCTAGAGAGATTCCTCTGTACTGTAAGTGCTAGCCACAAAGTTTGAGAAATCATTTTATGCTAAACTCCTGAGAGACTTGCTTGGCTACAAACATCTGCATTAGAAGCTGAAGTTAAGTAAAACTTACAGTAGTGTATTTTAGTCTTCTGTTAAGTACAAACTTGCAGTTTTAAAAGTACTGTATTTTCATTTTTTCTGTTTCCTAATTGTGTGTTTCTTAATAGTGTGCTGTGTGACTCTCTACAGTTTGTCCCCCACCCTCCCTGTTCCTGTGTTGGTATTAGGGATGGTGGCTCTGGAATTGCCCGCCCCTCCTGTAAGTCTGTATTAGAACACTCCTCCTGGGTCCATCTCATTTGCTCATTTAACCGAGTACAGTGAGATCATATTCTGAGTCTAGTGTTCACTCTACTTAATACAGAGAGAAGATTTGAGAAGGCCAGCCCACTTAGGTCCTTCCTTCCTCTCTCCTTGTACTTAAAAAAAATTGCACTTTATTCATCTGCTTTTACTGTATTTGTGTTTCCTCCTACTTTATTTTGCTTTTCTTAAAAGTACTCAATTTTATTTATTCTGCTGCATTTATTACTGCTTGGTAGTAGCCTGATTAAATTGTAACTGTTATTCTAAGTCTTTTGGTTTAAGCACTTGGGCTTCATACAGGCTGTTTTACATTAAGAAGGTTTGTGGTCTGCACTCTTGTGGGAGGAGAGGCTGGATTCTGCCCTTCTGAGATGGGAATGTCTGGTCACAGGATTATTGTGCCTGCTTATTTGAACTGTTTCTTCTGAAATTGGTACGCCTTGTTGTTGTAGCATAGACTAGATTCAGGCCTGCTGAATCTAGCTTTGTTTGTATGACTTGAACACTTATCCAGGCCATCTTTTTTAGGAGAAGGTTTCCCTGCACCCTAGTGCCAGGAGTGTGCAGTTAGAACTTGTCTGATTGAAGACTGCTGGAACAGGGCTCCGTTTTGAGCTTTTTTCTGGTTAATTGGGTAACTTGTTTAAATCAGTTTGTTCGTTTTTTATTGTTTATATATATATATATATATATATATATATATATATATATATATATATATATATATATATATAATTCCACTTTATTCATCTGCTTTTTCTGTATTTGTGTTTCTTCTTACTTTATTAGTAGGCGCATTAACTACAACTCTGATCTGCGATATATAACAATAAGTATCCTTTTCTGTGCATTTAAAGTGTTTTTTTTTTTGAGTGTATCTGCTTTATTTTCTGAAAAAAAATATATATGTATATACTTGTTTCCCACCTTTCTAAGCTAGTATAGTCCAGTTTTCAGGTTAGTGCTGAATTCAGGGCTGTGTTACAAATCTTTGTGTTTGCCCATACCTTACTTGGATAGAAGGAAGTTTCTCTGTTCACCTGTGAGAGAGGGGAGTATTGAGCAGTCTATCTGTCCCTGGAGGAGTGGTTTCAGCCCAGAAATTAGTAGTTTATTGGCCATTTTGGGCTAATTTCTATCGTTTTCATTTCCCTGCTATAAATACTGTATTTGCCCAGTTTTGCCCGCTGGGCAGCACCAGTTAGCTAGGGTAAAAGTATTCCCGGCTCCACAAAGTTTCCTTCAATTTTCCCTTGGAACTAGACAAACTTTCAACTTAAGCACTCAAGCCATTCATTTCTCAGCCAGGCACTTGCTCAAAATTTATAGCAAGCACTTATAAACCCTAGCACTAGACCCTCCTGTACTGTACAGAAGGACAAAGCTGTCTATTCGACTTTACCAGCCATCCAGTAAAAGAGTTCACTGTACCTATCCAGGCATGTCCAAAGGCCAGTTTCAGGTGTGCTCTCCAGTCCATCTGGTGAATCTGGGCATTTTGAGGCAATGTTACAACTGCCTCATGTACACAGACAACCCCCTCCTCCTACCACCAAACACTAATACATGAGAGAGATGCAATTATACAGCCAAACTGGAGGCTAAGCTCTCTCAACCCAAGACTGGATCAGCCAGTCAAGAGGAGAAGGGAAATACTTGCATCACACCACCAGTCTCACATAGACCCATTAAACCAGCACTGGCAAAAAACACACATAAATACATGAAAACATTCTCGGAGGCTCTAAATAAAAATCTGCAAAACCAACAGAGACCTCCAAAGCAAACATCCAAGCAACCTCCACCCCCCCAACACAAACCATGAAACACATACTTCACAAAACCAGTGTGCCATGCAATCACAGCCCTTAAGGCAAAATAACATACCCACCATACTAGTAATAGGCGACTCTATAGTCATGCATACTGACGTCCCACTTACTAGGCTGAATAAGGAGAAGGTTACTGTTGGCTGCCTGTCGGGTGCCAGGATCTGCCACATAACACAAGCACTCAGGTCATTCCAGAACAAGTACAAATATGACTCTGTCATTGTCCATGTTGGTGTGAATGACCTGAGCCATACCTCCCTGGACTACATGAAACGAGACATGGAAGAGCTCTCTGATCACGTAGCCCAGGCCAGTATGACCCTGACCCTGAGTACCATCCTGCCTCACCAAGAATGATACCATGGTATAAAGAAAAAAAATCTCGATTTCAACAATTGGCTAAGTTTCTGGTGTCTTTCAAAGGGGATCCGGTGTCTGTCCACCTGGGATGACATGCTCGACAAGCCACGCTGCTTCGCTAGAGATGGCTTGCACCTGTCACGCTTAGGCTTTCGAATACTGGATAAGGCTCTTGCCACTCCCATAGTGCCTTTTTAGGCAAGGCTCAAAAGACAAACCCACCACCGTAAATAGCACAAGTAACAAAAAACTGAGGGTAATGCTACTCAATGCCAGAAGTCTAAACCTCAAAATGCACGCACTCGAGGAACTCCTTAGTATGGAGAAAATCGATATATGTGCAGTAACAGAAACCTGGTTTAAGGCTCCAGAGAGCACCCCAGCACTACCAGGCTAAAACTCATACCATACAGTTTGGCCGGAGAACCCAAACCAAAATACAAAAGGCGGGGGCATATCCATATTCATGAAGGATACCCACACCTCCAGGTTAGTGACACAGCACGATGCTTCAGAGATCATCCACGTGCAACTAACAATGGGCAAAACTGCAATTCAAATTGTAGCTTGCTACAGATCACCCACCATATCCCAGGACTCCCATTCCACATTTCTGGAACAACTGGGAAACATAAAGGTCCTACCAAACACCTTAATATTGGGTGATTTCAATTATCCAAACATTAACTGGGAGAACTACTCAAGTGCTAACTCCCTTGCTCAACATTTCCTAGAATTTATAAACTCAAACGACCTGGTTCAACTGGTCAACACTCCCACCAGAGGTGACAGCATATTGGACCTAGTAATCACCAACATGGGCGATCAGTGTTCCAGAGGTCAACCTCTCGCTGGTTAGATCTGACCATAAACAAATCACTTTGGATATCCACATTCCACTCCCATGCACAGACAAGAAAACCACCATGAAAAACTTTTCAGAAGCAAACTTCACGTTACTTAAGACCGAGGTGGAAAGTTTCAAAGCTCTCATGCTGAAGGATAATGCTGTCCAAGCTGCAAAATTCTTTATTAATGCATTCTGCGGGCACCTACAAGAATGCATGGATCATGTCATCCCAAGCAAAACCAAGACTCAATCCTCCAAGAAAAGGAAACCAGTCTGGAGGATTCCTGCCATAAACAAACTATGCAATAGAAGGAGGAAACTAGTACAGAAAAGAGTAAAATCCCAAGAAGGGAAGACATCCCTGATCAGTATCAGCAAGAGACTGCGATCCCTAATAAAATCATCCAAGGCGAGCTTTGAAAGAAAAATTGCCAAGGACTCCAAAGATAACCACAAGGTATTCTTTAGCTATGTCAAGAATCTAAGTGGCAATGCTTAGATCTGCTCGGAGTTAGTGCAGAATGGCACAAAATACACTGAACCGACCGATATCACCAACATCCTGGCAGACAGGTTCAGTGCAAACTTCACCCCCCCTCTCACCCCCAAAAGGGCCCATAACCATACCAGAAGAATGTAGAGTCCTTGAAATCACAGACACTAAGGTTAAAACGGCCCTCTTCAAAGCCAAAAACACAGCATCAATGGGACTGGATGGTGTCCCAGGCTGCATCCTACACAAGCTCAAAGATGAACTAACCCCTCACCTAAACACACTGTTCAAACTCAGCCTCTCCACAGGCTACATACCCATAGAGTGGCACACAGCAGCAGTTATTCCGCTCCACAAAGGTGGAGCCACAACAGACCCCAGGAACTATCACCCTATAAGACTGACTAGTTTGGTCTGCAAGGCTATGAAGTGCATCATCATGGAACTCATTAACAGAGACCTTTGGAACCTCTAAACACTATACCCTACCCAGTTTGGCTTTGTTAAGGGCAGATCATGCCTCCTAATCCTGGTGGACTTCATTGAGACAGTTACCAAGGCTATAGATGAGGGAAAGGTGGTACACACAGCCTACCTAGACCCTGTTAAGGCCTTCAACACCATTCCCCATTCTGGTATTATAGACAAGCTCACCAGCCTGAACATAAACCCCTACATCACAAGATGGGTTGCCAACTGGCTCACGGACAGAACCCACATAGTGAGAGTTGTGGGATCTAGGTCCGACTCTAAACCAGTTACAAGTGGCATTCCCCAGGGCTCAGTCCTAGGACCCCTCCTGTTCGGCATATACTTCTCAGAGGTACAGGCAAGCACAGGAGGACTATGGCTGACCATGTTTGCAGATGACTGCAAACTAGGGGCTATAACTCTCTCTCCGGCTGACACAGACATCCTCCAAAAGGGTCTCACTGAGACGGATATCTGGTGTCAAAATCATGGCCTCAAGCTAAATGCCAAAAAGTGCATAGTCATCTCCTTTGGAAAAAACAAAGTACCCACAAACTACCACATAGGTGGTAGTCCCCTAAATACGGAAGACATAATAAGGGATCTGGGGACCCAGGTAGATAATAATCTCACATTTGATAATCATATTGCCAAAGTGGTTAGAAAATCCTTCTACATGGCCCACCTAATCACAAAAGGGTTCACATCCAGATCAAAAGAGGGCATTGTGCCCCTCTACTCATCACTCATCAGACCCATCATAGAGTACAATGCCCCATTTGTGATGTACCTTACAAGACACCTGCAACAGCTGGAAAGACCACAGAAGTACCTCACCAAGAGGATCACTGGCCTCAAACAAATGCCCTATGCAGCTTGACTGAAGAAACTCTAGCTGTACTCGGTTGCATACCGCCTACTCAGAGGTGATCTCTGCCTGACATACAAGGCCATGTCCAACCTAGAATTGATGGACATGCTCCATCTAAAGCAAACCTTATCCCCTCGAGCTACATGCTCTAGTTATCTAAACCTCACCACAACAATAAATAGGATGTGCTGGATGGATAGATTCCTGTCCCAAAGACTTCCCATGCTTTGGAACAAGATCCCAATCTACATTAGGCAAAGCTCCTCGCTAACACTCTTCAAAAGAAACCTTGATGAGTGGATGAGAAACAGAAAGTTTACCCCGGGGATCACTTCAGTGGCTCTGCTGGACAGAGGCATAGGGAACTAATCTAAGGGGGTGATGAAAGCCAACACATTCTGGCTAGGCTTATAAATGCCTTCGGGCAGATAGCCAAGTACCTACCTATGAACCTATGAACCTATGGAGACATCCTTGAGGCATTGAAACAGAGGGGTGACTGGAATCCCAAATACCCTTCTTCCAAGGAATCAGTTTTCCTATGGGCTTTTTGTGCTTGACCATCTACCTCTTGGGTGACCCCACCTTCAGACAAACTAGTTCAGCTTGTGGTGCAGTGTGCCTGAAAGAACCCTGACTCTGTTGAGGCAATCCTATGGAGACCAGACAAGAGTCTGTCTCCCACATAGAAAACTCAGATTGGTCTAAAGGTTTACCAGTAGATGTAATGGTGGTGGCAGCGACCACAAAGAAAGAGCTCATTGAGGACAGCCACACTGTTTACCCAGCTAAAGAAGAGTCCCAAGCAGGGGACAGACTGGGGAAGCGAGTGTTTGCTTCAATGACCTTTGCAATTTGGTCCTTGAACTACCTGGCACATTTCACCAAACTCCAGAGAGACCTAATCTCCAAATTCTCTGGTACTCTATCAGGACAGGTGTCTGATGAGGTAAATGACAATGTAGCCTTGCAGCTAGCAATCCTTGAATCTGTATCAAATTTGTCCATGAGGTTAATTTCACATGCAACCAAAGGGGAGGCAAGAGTTGCAGGTGTAGTTATGAGACTTCATGCCTAGATGCACCTTTGTGACTTCAAGGATCCTTTTAAGTCTTCCTGCCTTAACGCTCCAGTGGAAGCATCTTGCCTGTTTGGTCCTAAAGTGAAGGACACACTAGCTAGGTGTGAGCAGGAAGGCAAGACCCTGTCTGCTATTGGTGTACATTTTTCCACTCCTCAGCGCTCCTTCTCCAGGAACCAGAGAAGTGGGAAATTGTGGCACAAAAAGTCTTAGGTGCCTTTTCATGACACACATGGCAAGTTCACCCCCAGAGGCAGAGGGAGCAACTCTTCTGGAAGATGCCCCTACAGAGGCAGAGGGAGTCCAAGTAATCAGGGTTCCAGATATTCATTCTCTGGACAACCCTACCAGCACTCCTGAAGAGTGGCCTGATTGCTTTCCTCTGGAAGCAGTCGAGGGACGTGTTTCTCTGCACCTCAATACCTGGCTATTAATTACCACTGATTCTTGGGTGCAGAAGATAATAACCAGAGGTTACCAAATTCCATTTGATTTCTACCCAAAGTCACCAAAACAACTTCCAGATGTTCCACCCAGTCTAAGGAAAGAAGCAGCTCTACAGATAGAAAAGCTGTATCAAAAAAGAGTCATCCAAAAAGTCCCACCAGACCAGATCGGATCTGGATTCTACTCAAGATTTTTTTTGGTGCCAAAATAGATTGAGGACTGGAGACCAATTTTGGACCTCATCAGTTTAAACAAGTTTGTCATCCATACAAAATTCCAAATGGTCACGGTTCAGTCCATCCTCCTCTTTCTGGAGGAAGGTGATTGGATGTGCTTGATAGACCTACAGGATGAGTATTTCCACGTCAAAATGGACAAGCGCCCCAAAAGGTTCTTTCGCTTCTGTCTGGGAGCCAGTAATTATAAGTTCTGCAATCTGCCCTTTGGACTCTCTACAGCCCCCAGAGTGTTCACCAAATGCATGGCAGTAATGACAGCTCACTTGAGACTACAAGGATTCCGGGTGTTTCAATACTTAGATGATTGGCTCCTTACACCACCCTCCAAGCACCTACTGGTAACAGCCTTGTCCTACACCCTATCTTTGGCAAATCTTCTGGGAATCTCTATAAACTGGAAGAAATCCAATCTGACTCCAACCCAATCTTTGGAATTTATAGGGGTGATTTTCAATACCGGTTCTTGATTAATCTCTCTCTCTCAGATCACAGGCTACAAAGACTGAGGATCCAGCTCTGAGTGATACCTTGCCACAAAATGGTTTCAGCTCGAGAGGTTCTGCAGATGTTAGGGTCAATAGCAGCCTCAATATCAATAGTACCCCTTACAAGGCTACACATGAGACTGCTACAAAGGCTTTTGTTAACCCAATGGTATCCAAACTATCACCCCTTGTCTTTCCAGATTCGAATAACAAATTAATGCAAGCAAGACCTAACTTGGTGGATGAGTTCAGAGAAAGAGCTTTGGAGCTGACCCTTCCACCCCCTCAGCCCACTGCCACTGTGACCATGGACACTTCTCTGATAGGGTGGGGGGGGGCATTTTCAGGGAATGACAGTCCAAGGAACATGGTCCAATATACTGGCTGATCTGCATATAAACTTTCTAGAACTGAGGGCAGTGCTTTTGACATTGCAAGCATTCCAGTCTGCTCTTCATTTGGGAACAATTGCTATCCAATCAGACAACATGTCAGTAGTTTGGTATATCAACCAACAAAGAGGAACCAACTCCTACTCCCTATGTCGAAAGGCCATGAGAGTTTAGCAATAGGCGATAGCTTCCAATCATTTTCTGATAGCAATGCATATCCCAGGGAATTCCAGTGTGATTGCAGATAAGTTGAGCAGATGCATTCTTCTGCCTTACAAGTGGTCCCTCAACTCCAACATAGCGGCAAAGATTTTCAGCTGTTGGGGACAGCCTTGCTGAGACCTATTCGCCTCTCTGTCCAACCACAAATACAGAAACTACTTCTCCCTAATTCCCCTACAGGGGGAGTCCTCAAGGGATGCTCTATCCACAAATGGCCCACAGTACTGCTGTTTGCTTATGCCCCATCCCTCTGATTACTCAATTTGTGAAGAAACTCTTTGGTTTAAAAGCAAAGTGATCCTCATGATACCTTATTGGCCTCGATAGGTATGGTTCCCCTTTCTCTGGCCTCATCTACTTTGCCATCCATGGATCCTGGATCCAGATCCAATTTCTCACCCCCAAGGGTTGAGCCATCTGAATGTGACCAGTCTCAAGCTGACAGCTTGGCTTCTCCACTTCCAGTGATTGCTAGGTATTGGAATCTTTCTTCTCCAGTACGTGACATTATCCTGGCTTCACATAAACCATCCAGCAGGAAACTTTATGCTGACAAATGGAAAAGATTTTCAATTTGGTCTAGACAGAAAAAACTAGATCCATACTCTGCACTGGTCTCTACCGTACTACAGTACTTATCAAACGTTTTGAAGAGGGTACCACAGCTTCAACTATACAAGTTCATTTAGCTGCCATTTTGGACTTTCATAATGATTTGGTGACTCCTCCTTAATTTCACATTGCCTAAGAAAAACCTTTTTGAAAGGAGTCTATCACTCCAGACCTACAATTAAGCAGCCCATAGAACCATGGAGTCTCTCACTAGTCTTACAATCTTTAACACAGCCTCCCTTTGAGCATGTAACCACCTGTGACATCAAGTTTCTATCTTGGAAATCTCTTTTTCTGGTGGCTATTACATCAGTCAGATGCATTTCTGAGCTCCATGCTCTATGCATGAAGCATCCTTATTTGATTTTCCATAAGGACAGAGTATCACTACGGACCAATATTTCCTTCCTCCCCAAAGTAATTTCTGAGTTTTCTGTTAATCAGACTATTGACCTACTAGTCTTCTTTCCTAATTTTTTGAACAAAGGAGAGTATTGTTTACATTCACTTGACATCCACAGACAACTGAGATTTTACTTAGACAGGACAAAAACAATCTGCAAATCAAACCAGTTATTTTTATCTTTCTCTGGTCCTAAAATGGGAAAGTCAGTTTCTAAAGTGACCTTGTATAAATGGCTTAGAGATTGTATAATTTTCATTTATCACCATGAGAAAAAGTCTACATCACAAAAAAATCAAAGTTCACTCCACCAGATCAAAGGCAACTTGTGTAGCATTCCACTCTAGAGCTTCCATGAACATCTGTGCAGCAGCTACATGAGCTACTCCTTATATTTTTATCACTCATTACATGATCTGGTCTCCAGGGGAAGAGCTTCATTTGGCTCAATGGTGCTCAGGAATATTCTTCCATAAGGGCCGCCCAAGTGACACAAGGTAGCTGGGGACTCTGTCCCACTAGTGATGAATGGATTGAAGATTAGCAGCATCAGATAAAGAAGTTATGTCTTACCATAAAGTTACATCTGTGTTGTTGATCTTCATCCATTCATCATGTCCCACCCTCCTTCCCCCCTTCCCCCCTTCCCCCCTCCTAGAGGCTCCTGGGGGATACTTTGGGTCCAACTCCTGGAATAGAGTTCTTGCTCAGAGACAGCCTCTGTTTTACTAAGTTCGGGCAAACTTGATCTGAGGTAACAGGGAGAAGGGTATTATGGGTAAAAGCTTAGCTCAAGAGTTTTTGGCTGGCATGAGCTTGGTATAAGGCCGACTTAGTTCCGAGGACGGAACTGATAACCCATCAGTAATGAATGGATGAAGATCAACAACACAGATGGAATGTTATGGTAAGAATAACTTTTTATTTATATAACCACTGATACTCCAGATAGAAAACAGTTTCTGTGCTATTGCACTAAAAAGAAAGCAGGAGGAAATGAAGATGAACCAAACAAAATGGTGGAAAATACAGAAAACAATTATTTGATGTGATTAGAACTATATGTATTCAGCAGATGGAGGAATTACTGGATCATTCCAGAAGTGGAAGTAAAAGAGCTTAAAAGGGAGACAGATAAAGCAGCTGCTCTCTCTACAGTTTTTATAACATCAGTATGTAGAACTATTTTTATATATATATATATATATATATATATATATATATATATATATATATATATATGGATCTACTTCATTTGCCCTGACTTCAGATTGACCGACATCCATTTGCCCAACCCCATTTGACAGAAATTTCATTTGACCAAAATTTCATTTGACTGACACTTCATTTGACCGACAAGTATTATTGGCAAGTAAATGGGATATGCCCCCTTCCCAACTGTAGTGTGACCCTGGAGTTAGAATATATAGTTGGGGGGTGTTGGGGCAAAGCCCCCCACTTACTTTTGTTTTATTAAGCAATATTAAAGCAAAACTAAATAATATAATATGAAATTAAGTGGGGGGGGCTTTGCCCCCTACATCCCCATTGTGGGGGGCTGTGCCCCCTCACCCCCTAACTATATATTCTAACTCCAGGGTCACAGTACAGTGGGGAAAGGGGCATATCCCATTTACTTGCCAATAATACTTGTCGGTCAAATGAAGTGTCGGTCAAATGAAATTTCAGTCATTTGCTGTCGGGCAAATGGGTGTCGGTCTATCGGAAGTTAGGGCAAATGAAGTAGACCCATATATATATATATATATATATATATATATATATATATATATATATATATATATATATATATATATATATATATATAGATATAGATATATATATCTCCTGGAAAATCAAAGTGATATGAAAAATATATGTAGGTGAAATGCTGATTGCAGTAGAAAAAACAAGCACTCTTCTGCTATATGAATATAAGATGCAAATGTTTACATATGTCACAAACAGCATCATATGGCAGAGGATGGATAAAAGGATTTAGCTTTGCCTAGCATCCTATTAAAAATACAGGTAACAACTAAACACAGTATGAAAGCAGTCATAAAATAAGAGTCATTGTTACTATAAAAAAAAAATGTTTTCAGCGAAGACATGGATAGAGTTGTTGAATATTAAGGTAGAACCATAACTAGGCTCCAGTGAAAATCCATTAAGCCAGAACCTACCCTGTACCTTAATATCAAAGATGGAAAGTACAATGCAAGGACATCACAATGGTAGATTGTTAACTAAAGTACAGGAGTGGTTATGGATCACATCTGTTGTAGTAGTGCTCAAGATAAGTAAAAGGGGCACTGCTCACAGATATGTAAATTTCATGGCCACTGTTAATCCATTTTTAATCATTTAATTACAAGTGTCAAGCTAGCTAACCTCTCAAATGAAAAAAAAAATAGAATGGCTTATTTTTCTTTGCCTTTTTCATTTAAAAATTCTGAAATGTATGACTTAAAAATGTTTTCTGGGGATTGTTTTTTCCTATCCTACCCTCGCCCTGAATGATCCCAGTGACAGCTTGAAGGTGGGACATAAGTGGGTTTCAGCTTTGACCCACCCCTTACTACTGTAAGGATTGATGTCAGCAGGATGTCCTTTTTCTGCCTCAGTCAGCACCAGAAGTTTTTCTCCAGTCATCACTAGCTAAAACCAGGCACTTTAAGTGTGCCTGAGTGTACACACCTTCCTCCACCCCCCTAGGATTGGCATGCCCATCCTCCCTGCCTATACCATCAAGCACCTAGGCTACTATTTGACCTCAGGTTGCCTTGGCTGTAGTGAGGATTTTATACATCTCTTCCAACAGCTCAGGTTATTAGTGATTATTCTTGATTTCTATTTATTATATTGTGTTCCACATAATGATTAATGTACTCCCACAGCCAGTATCACTTTGTCATCTCACAGGTGCAGTCAGTCAGTCTGCTGATTAGCCAGACAACAGTGAGCACTACTTCTGAGTAGTGAAATTATAGAACACGGTTCACATTAACAGTCTTCTTAATAAAAAATGTCTGACTGCAAGTGATACATACTCCAGCTGGGAGAAGGTTGGGTTTACATTCTGATTGTTGATGGATATCTTTTCTACTGTGTGTGTGATAAAGATCTCATCAAGTTTATATTTTCATGTGGCATTTGGGAAAGATGCCTGATCATTTGTATGTGCCACCTGTAGAATGTAGATATTGCTTTCTGATTGGCAGTCTGTGGCATTTCTTCTGTGAGTGGGATAAAGCCCCTATTCTATGCCTGTGCCCAACAGTGGAGATGAATTTCTAATCAATTATTTGCGGAAAGGTGGCTTTGATTATTAGAAAAAGGGCTCTTATTGGCAGAGGAGTGTCTGCAATGAAAACAGAACTCCAAGTAGTACTACACTGCATGCAAATAAAAGGATAAACAACAAGACATCAGTGTTACTGAAAGATTTTATAGCAATTTGTGAATAGATTAGGGAGCTGAAGTTGATGTAGGAATTCCAACCCTCCATAAATAATGCATTTACAGCACCATCAGATATTTTTCTTACACAAAGTGAGAATATAGAGTAGTATTTGTGACTGGAAGAAAATGCTCCCATTAATATAGGAAATTGAAAAAAACTGAAAAAATCCTCATTAGCGTAGTCTGGCAGAAAAAAATAAAATATTGCTGCTTCTCTCAGAAAATATATAGGAAGGTCGCCAAGATGGTAAACAGTTAGCATCAATTTTTTTTGCTCTGTTTCTATTCAGTTATTCTAACAGGATTTTATATTATAAACTTAATGAATACTCTCCTATGGATAACATGTTAAATATTTAAACAAGTTTACAACAGCTTTTGAAAGAAAAATCAAGTTTTGTGATTTTTCTGTATACTTTTCCTGTCAGACGTTTATTAAGTGTTTTGGTAAAATGAGCCACTCTAAAGTTAATTCTCAGACAAACTTAATGAAACTGGAATTACAGTATATTTAAGTAGTATACAGGATCTTTCTGTTAAAATGGAGAAACTTGAGATTTAAATGGACAGTATAAAGGAAGAATATCAGAAACAAATGGATTTGTTAAATGACGTTATAAAGCAATAATCAGTACAGATTTCAACAGTAGAGGAAGCAGTAAATGACTTGGATGGAAGAATTTCAGAAAATGTAAAACCATATAGAATCTGTCCTAAAACAGAATACTTTGCATTCAGAGAAAATAGAGGACTTGGAGAGTAGATATTGAAGGATAACATCAAGATATATGAAATTCCAGACAAAGAAGAAAGAGATAATATGATACAATTTCTGAATAACTGTTTACCTGAAACTCTGTACTTACCTGGCATTTTTTTATTTTGTTATTGAGAGAGCTTATAGATTTCTTTCAAATTCTTCCCTGAAAAATAACTCACCCTGTCCTATTCCAGTAATTGTTAAATTCCTTTTCAATTAGGATAATGACTTAGTGCTGAAGACTGCATGGACAAATTCTCCAATGAAAATAATAGAAAACACTATTAGATTTGATAATTACTATGCTTCTTCTGTTATAACTAAACAGAAGGCTTCTATGCCATTCATAAAAAAAGTAAGGAAACTGAACATTAAATCTCAACTCATCTTTCCAGGTAGAATCAAGATTATACAGAAGGAAAAAAAACATTTAGTCAAAACTAAAGAGATGGACTGGTCTTTGACTAATTTGAAGAGACAAGCAAAGAGAGACATTTGATGGGAATTAAAATAAAGAAAGTAGTAAACAACTCAGGGAAAGTGATGGTTTATATTGCTAGTCTGTTTAAATGTGTTATTCTTTTAGATATTCTCTTAATATCCTCATGAGAATATCATCTATCATAAGTTAAAAACTTGTATTTAGTAGAATGAATTTCTTATTGGTAGTAGCTTTTTGCTGGTCTCCATTAATATTTATCTATCTTTCTAATGGGTGGGTAAAGGTTTAACAGAATAGGTTAAGATTGTAATATATATATATATATATATATATATATATATATATATATATATATATATATATATATTTTTTTTTTTTTTAGGTCTGAATATTAATATAACTTTTTAATTTTTTTAATAATTTATAATATGGCATGACTACTATGATTTTCAGGATAGCTTCTGATTGAGTTTTATTGTTCTTCTGGTAGTAAAACATCAGTTAAAATGCAAAAGTAAACACTGGCTACCCTTTTGAATATTATGCTGCATTAACATTTATTTCTAATTGCTTTACTTAGTAAAGGGCTTTATAATGATTTAGAGTGATAAATGCAAATAGTGACTGTGCCAGTGCATTGGATGACTGAATCACAGATCATTTACTTTAAAATGTTATAAATGACTTTTTTTTTTACAATTGCAGCTCACCTAATGTGATTGCAAGCCTTATCATAAAAAAAAAAAAACTTCTTTATACATTATTTTATCACTTTAACCAATGTTGGCTTAACAGAATGCAGTTTTAAATTGCCTCAAGCTTGTTTTACTCACTGCAGCAGTCCAGTTTCATTTTGGACTGTCCCCTGCAGATAGAAGCACTTCTTGATCTTTGACTTCCTCAGAAGCAGGAAGTAACTAAACAGAACATTCAAACAAGCAGCAAAGAAGACCAATCAAGTAAAACGAAGCTTTACTCATATTTTAATGATTTGATTGGTATCTAATGCTTTTATTAAATGTTGTTTTTACATTTCTTTATATATTTATTCATATTGTAAGCAGTGCAAACATTTTATATCCTGTGTTCAGTAACTGGCGTGATTTTCAGTTTAATCTTATAAGTTCAATAGTTAATATATCTTAATGATTTGCATCAGCTTTTGACACCTAAATGTGATATATGGTGCTTTATAAGTACATTTAAGTAAATAACTTTAGACTGCATCATTTATTGCTAACTTTATGGGATATATTATGTAGATATACTTCTTTTTAGAGTGTAAATGCTTTTCTTTCCTTGGCTGCTTCTCATTGTCTTTGAAGGTTTGAATTACCTTTGTAAATGCTCTTAGTTAAAAGGCTTTTTTCTGATAAATACTTATAAGAATAGCTGTAGTATAATTATTAACTTTTAGCTGAATGTCATTATAATAGTTATTTCATCTATATAAGCTTAAGAACTTTGATAATTGGCTCTTCCAGACATCTAAACCAAATTCTGCTGTTGAACAATACCTTTTTACTTATTTGATGCTTATGAGGATAAGAATCATTCATGAGTTAGCATTGTTTTAAAATGTTTTATTGTATTGCCATCCTTCTGTTCATTATTTCTTATTGTAAAGAAACAAAGTAAGCACGTAGCAATTATTTTTTCACTATTTGTTATGACTGTGTGGAAGATACATTTAACACTGTCATAATTATTGGTAATGAGGATGGCAGACTAGAGGGCTGGAAGATAGTTAAAGGACATTATTTTTGGTGATGGTTCAAGCACACATATAAATATACACCATATCCCTGGTCTAAATATTTGTATATGAATTATATGTCTCTTTGTCTATATGTTTTAAAATGTCCCTCATTAGATCTTCTCACTACATTGCCACTGATTTTAAACAGATAGGTAAATAATGCCCTTTTTCTCCTCCACAATAGTATAGCACCTCATGCTATTTGTTGTTAAAGTATCTTGGATTTTAGATGCAGATATTTTCTTATTTTACAAGATATTTGGGAGAATGTATTGCTCTACTCTAATATATCCTTAACCCTTACTCGTTATACATTTAACAACATTATATGCTAAAAGACTAAAAAGAAAAGGAAATGCTATATCAAAATCTAAGGATCATTATTTTGATGGATTATTAGAATTAATGTTAAATGTATATAAAAGAAACATAATATCAATTGTAATATTAAATGCTTTTGTTTTAAACACATTACGTTAAGTTCTGGGTACCTTTAATATTTGTCTACAAGTTAATCTCTGGTGTATTTAAATTACTTTATGAGTGATACACCACCAATTAAACATAAGCGCAAACTTGTAAAAGCACAAAAAATGGATGGTGAAGCAATTAACCTAATTGGGCATTTATTAAGGCTGTTTTGTATTTATATAAGTTTGTAGAGAGGATGTGGTATTTTATTCTGAAGAAGTCCTGTGTATTGAGTGGAGGAAAGTGCTAAATAAATTGGTTTCCTTTGGATTCATTGCTTCACCATCTGTTTTTGTGGTTTTACTTTATGAGTGATGTTAATTACATTGGATAGTGCTGTGAAATACTGTTTTCCAAATGGTTGGATTCACATTTAAGTATGTTTATTTGCAGTCTTTTTTTTAAGAAACAATGTCTTTGTATGATGTGAATATTCTTTGAACTGCTTTGTTGAAATCATATCTTTGACACAAGACAAGATAAGATAGATTATACTTGTCATTTTATAAGCTAAATATTTGGGAATGCAAATTTTTCTCATGCCATTGTTTCTTTATTATATAATTTTGTGATACATAAATATGTTCAGAACATTGTTCATTATTTGAAAATATTGAATTTTGGAATATATACTTTAAGTAGTATGTCATAGAAAAGTTATTTGTGTTTATATATTACTATATGTAGTTAATTTTGATTAATATAGTATTGTAGTGAAATAAGGGATTTCAACTTTTCTAATGTTACTTTATTCATTTATTTGTTGATTGTAAGCATGTATAATATTAAGGAATACTGTAAATAATTATTATAGCTTACTAGAAATAGCAATATTTTGTTAAAGTAAGATATATGCCAGAGATCTAAGTATGCATCATGTTAGACATTACTTTATTGTACTAACTGACTGGAATTTACATTATATTAACATTAGATTTAGTTATAGTATAGTACATTATACTGGATTATACTAAACTGTTTTACATACAAAATACATGGAATAATAAAGAATTATGGATTATTAACTTATTTATTTTTGGGTATTTTTACTGTAGTATTTATCTGTAAATTGTTAACTATTTTTTCTGATTGGATAATAAGTTATATGGTTCTTTTTGTTAATAGGAAATGAGTTACTTTTGGTTATAAAATTTGTAAAAGTATTTTGAATATTATACAGAATCTGAGATACTACATTTTTTTTATCCCTTTAGTAGGTGCATATGGATAATATAAATATAACATAATTTAGTATATTATTAATATGGGTGTTTCAAGATGAATTTTATATTCATATTTAATGCAATTGCACAATAGATGGTATAACATTTAAATCATAGTTAAAAAAACAGAAGCTTTTAATAGCCTTTTGTGTTATTTTAAATATTATAAAACTAGATATATAGTTCATTAAATGTGTATTTTAGATACATGAGATCTATAATATGAGTGTGGTTGAATTTTTTTGGTTTATGATGTTATTTGGTTAATTTTAAGAAGTAGCAGCAACCAACTAGGATTAGGTAGTGTAATGGAGTTGTTAATGAGTGGTTTTATATGATTATATCATCAAAACAGGAATTTTTTATTCCATGTTAGAGGTTATAAATATTCTTAGAATAGATATTTTACTATTAGTTTTAATGGACTTGTCCGTAATAAGCTATATTTGAATTTGGTCCTTGTTCCTTGTACTAAACCATTATGTATTATCTTCTAAACTATTTGCTTTGAATAAATACTAATGGTCTAAATAATCCATTAAAGAGGGGCAGTTTAATTAAATACTTAAAGTTACACAAGGCTCATATAGCTTTTTTTACAAGAAACACACATATTGACCAAGGACTTAGACAGACTGTTGTTAAAAGACTATTCAATTCTAGTGGGCTTTCATTTTAGATTAAAAAGAAGACACACTCTTATTCTTTGGAAAAAAATAATCAGCTATGCCTAAAGTAATTGATACCTATTCTGATAAGAATTGCATATTGGGATTGGTGTTTGTAAAGATAAATAAAAAAAATATACATTTGTAAATTCCTATTGGATTCCTGTGATTGGTGCTAAAGTTGCTAAGAAATATTTAAACATTATAACATTGTATGCAAAAGGAGAAATAGTTATACCTGGAGATTTTATTTGTATTTTATCTAATAAGGGTACTACTAATGATAAAAATCCAGACTATCTTCAGTCACTAACCACTTACATAATTTTATTAACTCAATGAATATGAGAGATATATCTATGATTTAAAATTAGAAAAATCTTTTAATTATACACATTTTTCATATATATATTTTGTACCCAAACTAATATTGATAAAGTGTTTACTTCTAATGGCCTATACTCTAAAATAGAGGGAGTGCTGCTAGTAGCATGTCCTTTAATTGATCATAACACAATTACGTTTACTCTTACCTTACAACCCAATAACTAAATTCATTGTCAGAGACTTTCTGCATATATAATCAAAATTAATGGTTTTAGTGAAATTTTTTAAATGAATTAAATCAGTTTATGTAATTTAATAATAATGGTGAAGTTATGAAAGTCATTTTATGGGATATGCTAAAATCTTATTTATATGGCAGAATTAAAAATTGGTTTATTTGTAAAAGGAAAGAGTGGGACAAAGAATAAAATGTTCTGCAATCCAATATACATAAATTAAAGTTAAAGTTAAAACCTAACAATATGTCTGCAAATTCTGGGTTGAAAATTTTGAATCAGAAATATCCAGAGATACTTCATCATAAAATTTAAATAAATTTGGACAAATAAATATTTTACTCGTATTCAATAAACCCTAAAAGTTTGCATAGATTAGCCATTAGATCAAAAAACATAAATAATATAAACCATATTAAAGAAATCACATATAAAGTTGGAAGTATGAATAAAAAGGGAGATGATTTAAAAGATATATGTTTTAGAAATTATTATAAGCAATTAATAATAATAAGATAAGGCTATATGACAATAGTCTAACTGACAGCTTTCTGAAAAATAATATGCATTATAAGTTAACTGAAGAAAATAAAATTGGAATTGATAAGTCATTTTATTTTAAAGAATTAAAATATCAAGTTAAAAATGTTAAAACTAGTAAGGCCCAAGGTCAAGATGGTATAATTCCTGAGTTATATAAGTTAATTCCTGATAATATATTACAGATTTTGTTAAAAGCTGTTGAAGAGGTAAATTCTACTTAAAATATTTCTCTTCCTTGGAGATTTTCTCTTGTATCACCCATTTTAAAACAAGATAAGGATCCTAAGATATGCTCTTCTTATTATCCCATTTAAGTGTTAAATGTGGATTATAAAATGTTTATGTCTATGTTAGCAAAAAGATTAAATTTTCTTATGCCAACTTCAACAAATGCTGATAAGACTGGTTTTATTTTACATAGGAGGATTCAGGATGATGTTATTATACCTAATATATTAATAGATGTAGCAAATAAAAACAAGAAAGAACTTTTGATAATAATAATAATAAGTATAGAGTGACATAAAACGTTTGACTCAGTTGACCTTACTTAAGTCCTCAAATAATATATTTTCTCTAAATGTTTTTAGTCTAATAACAAAACTTAATAACAGTTTATCTTTTTTATTCACTTCCTTTCTATCTAGTTCCTTTAAAATCTTAAAAGGCACAAAACAGTGATGTCCATTGTCTCATTTATTATTTGCATGATTATAGAACCCGTTGCTAATTACATTAGGTGGAATAAAAAAAATTAAGGGCTTTTTAATCACTGAAAATTATATTTTCAAAAGTCAGCTATTTGCAGATGATAGTTTGATAACTAGTGGTGATACTGAAACTTTGCTAGAACATATAGTTAATTCCATACATTGTTTTGAAATAATTTCCAATTTGATGTTTAATCATTGTAAAACAAATACTTTCTTTATTAATAAAAGTACATTTTTAAAAATATAAGAATTTTAATTGGGATAATTTGCAAATTGTATATCTTAGAATCACTATTGTGTCTAATTGTAAAGATTCTGTATTAACAAATTATAATAATTTAGTTGACGTAGTTACCAAATTAACTACTAACTGGAATAATTTTTTTTTACAATGGAAGACTGACTTACATTGATAAAAATTGTAATTTTGCCAAAAATCTTATTTATGCACAGTCACTATTTATACTCCCTTCTAAAAAATTCTAAAGAAAATAAATGCTATTCTCCTTGTATTTTTATGGTACCCTGATAGGTCAAGAATATCTTTTGATTGGCATACAAAAAGTTGGGAGGAAGGTGGTATAGATTTCCCTAATATTAAATGATATGGTAGGTCTGTCATTCCTAACATAATAACTATATGGCTTAATTCTTCAAAAGATTCATGTTAGAAATTAGTGCATGCAAGAATATTACTTGCTGATAATAAATTTGCTGTAGAATCTCATTCACAATTCAGATTTAATACATTTTATTGGATTTTAAAAGACCTTTGTTTGAATGATTATAATAATTTCATCTCCATCCCTTTTGTAAGTGATATTCCTACTTTCAAAAGATTTATGGACTCTAATTATATAGTAAAATAATTGTTTTTATTATTTCCTATTCCCTATACTATTGGATGTTTAGAATAATTTAATCTAAGTAAAATGTTAGATCTTAAGGATGCTAATTTAACTTTTTGACACCAGTTTCTTAACAGCAATAAAATGCATTTGGCTGATTATCTGCTGGCAAGACATAGTTTGGAGAAAAATGGTTGAGTAGACAAATTTGTAAAGAATATCTTAATGATAAAGTTAAAGTATCCTTGGGTTATCATTCAAAATATATTCCAAAAAGTTTAGAATTTTTCTTCAATGTTAATAGCAATTTAATTAATAATAAATCATATTTATCTAAAATATATAGAATTATAAGAGCAAAGTTTACTACCCCTGAATTGATATTTTGGACTTACTCAACAAAAATTAATAATGAAGTTTTTTCAGATGTTGATAGAAGATTATTTTAAAATTTTCAGGAAAATCTACTTCTTCGCTTTGTTGGAAAATGTATACTTGGAAGCACCTACTTAGAGTTTTTTAACTCCTCATAAAGTTGCACTAATATATACATCAGAAAAAAGTGTTGGAGGTGTAATGAGGTTTTTTATGCTGATTGGCTTCATATGGTAATAGAATGTAAAACAATAAATTCTTTTTGGGTAGTGTTCAGAAACTTTGCTCAAGTGTTTTGGTCAGATAATTGTATTATCACTAATTCTTTGATCTTACTTAATGCATTAATCCTAGATTATATTCCAACTTCACAAGTGCCTCTTCTTTGGTCTATACTGGCTATAGTGAGGACAGTTATTAGAAAGAATTAGGAGAGTAAGACTACCTTATCTTTCTCTGAATTTCTTTAATTAAGACTGCATGTAAAAAAGAACTGTTAACTGTAAAAATAAGAACTGCATATGTCACTCGTAAATACATATATTGGCAAAAATGATACAATTTACTTGAATAGTTTTGATGGTTTAGCTTTGTACATGGAATTATTGTTATGGACTTTTGTAAATAGTTAGGAAATTGTTATGTTTTAAAAGTTGTGATTCTGTTTGTTATTTAAAATCTAATAAAAAGTTTTTTTAAAGAAATTATATAGAAATTATTTTGCAGGAAGGATGCATCCCTTACAGTGTAAAATTGTATTAGTTTGACATGAACATAAAGTTGTATTAATTCAGTATATCAGCTGCATATTATTATATACGAATATGTATATTTCTTCTTTAATGTTGGTAAAATTTGAAGTACTTATTCAGTGGTTTTACTGATCATGGTTAAGAAGAGTCTTTTGACTAGTCCACCTACCTGGTTAACAAAGTGTAAAAAATAAATAAATATAAAATAATCTTATTGAAAGCAGACTATGGCAAAAGAAGTATCGTAACACCACTAGAACTTTGTTCATAAGTGGAATTAAGACTATCAACCTCTGAGGCATTTTTAAACCTAGCCAAGCATCTTGATTGTATCCTGCAAGTTTTTGTGCACTAGAGGTCATTTCAAGGGGTCTATATCATAACATCGAAGTTCTCTAACATTGAATGTTATTATATCGAACCCTAAACACCAAAGTGTGAAAACATCGAACAGTCAGAATAGCGAATTTTTTCCCAGGGAAAAAATTCACTATTCCGAGAAACATACACACAGCACAAACACACACAAAAAACAGCCATCCACACACATACACTTAAAATCCTACACCTAAACTAAACTTTACATACAGTACTAGCTATCCACTTATCTTAACCCAACCCTAAGGTCCATCACTATCGCACACTCACCTCACCTGCTCCCTAACCCTAACTCACCTAACCTGCCCCCTAACCCTAACCTACACACAATCAAACACTTACCTGACCCGCGCCCTAACCCTAACTCACCTAACCCACCCCCCTAACCCTAACCTACACACAATCGCACACTTACCTAAACCCACACCCTAACACTAACATCCACACAACCGCACATTTACCTGACCCGCTCCCTAACCCTAACTCACCTAACCCGCCCCCTAACCCTAACCTACACATAATCGCACACTTATCTGAACCTGACCTGTAATGCTCCAACATATCGAACACTGAAAACAGCGAAGCCACAGCAATGGCCCACCAAATTCTTTCCCTGGGAAAGAATTCGATGTCCTGCACCTTCGCTGTTTTCAGTGTTCGGGTTTGATATTATAACATTCGATGTTAGAGAACTTCAATGTTATAATATAGACCCCATTTAAGGGGTATAGATAAGCTAGGGAAAAATTTACGGTCTACCTCTGTCCATTAGAGATATATGTGCTAGACCCAGTGTGTACTTCCAGTTTCCCAACCACTGGTGCAGGTTTCTTTTGAACAGGGTATGGTAAGAGCTCTGCTGCACATGGATGCAAAGCTTATTCAAGAGAAAGAAGATTCTCCGACACACATACCTTCCTTCCAACATGTTCTATGTAAGTAGCAAAGTTTCAATCTCTAGATAAAGTAATGATGATGCTATTCAGTTTGAGGAGATGCAAAATGTCCAACAGATTGGGATCCAAGGGTGTCTTCTATGCAAAGCATAGATTGGCTCTCAACAGTCTGTAGGAAACAAAGTATAGAGATAGGGCTTTGAAGTAATCTGCATAGGACATACTGCTCATCAGAATTTATGTAAACTACCCATGATGATACAGGAAATTCAGCAAAAGAAAAAAATCACAACAGTGCTACAATGCTTGAAAACACTGTTGAAGACAGACAGTCCAATTACACATCACTAATATGTATCTTCATATATCTACAAGGATAGATTCCTAATTCAAAATAATATTGATCAGTCCTTCAAACTGAACAATAACAACTTGTACAATTAACAATATACATACATTTTTAACAGAGGTAAAGGCAATGCATAAGCCAGCTTTATATTTGACATGAGAAACTCTGTTATGTATTTAGTTATCAGAACTACCCAGAGTAGCCATTTATATAAATTTGTTTCTTTTAGATTTATATCCCCCATGGACATTTGTAAATAATATTACTTCCTCACTATTTTTAAAAGATCTTTCCCTGTATGTGGAGCTTTTTTCTTCTATACTTGCGTGTTATGACATTTTTTTGCAGCTAACATCAAAAGTTCTATTAAAACTCCTATATGTTTATTAGGAGATTTGATATATCCTAAACTAATCAAAAGCAAGGATGAGATTAAGACAACTTTTGATCAGGCTAACATTTATCACAAATTTCTTGTATTTGCCAATATAAATTTTTCAACAGAAATCCAATTAAATCTAGAAAGTGCTTAAATGTATAAATAAACACTTTCATCAAAATAATCTTTATTTTCTCAATCATCTGGCATATATTGGGGCTACAGTTAATCTGTTCTTCATCTCTTGAGTCATCTGTGCTTTAATAGGTTCATAGGTTCATAGGTTGGTACTAGGCTATCCGCCTTAGGGCCTATACAAGCCTAGCCATAACAATTCCCTGGCTATTTGTTCCCACACTATTTACTTCCCTGGCCCCCTATCTAGCAGAGCAACTAACGTGATCCCCGGGGTGAATTTCCTTTCTCCCATCCAATCGTCAAGGTTCCTTTTGAAGAGGGCCAAGGAGGTGCTCTGCTTGACATGTATGGGCAGTCTATTCCAGAATCTGGGGAGTCTCTGGGTCAGGAACCTATCCCTCCAGCATGTTTTGTTTATTGTGATGAGAAGGTTTAGATCCCTGGAGCGTGTGGCTCTGAGGGATTGGGATTTCTTTAAGTGTAGCATGTCTAACAGCTCTGGGTTTGACATGGCCTTGTAAATTAAGCAGAGATCGCTTCTGAGTAGATGATATGCGACAGAGTATAGCTGGAATTTTTTAAGGTGATCAGCATAAGGCATCTGCTTTAGGCCTGTGATTCTTTTAGTGAGGTATTTTTGTGGCCTTTCCATTTGTTGCAGATGTCTTGAGAGGTACATACCAAATGGGGCATTGTATTCTATAATGGGTCTAATGAGGGATGAGTAAAGTGGGACAATGACCTCCTTTTTTCTGGATGAAAAGCCCTTAGTGATGAGGTGTGCCACATAGAAGGATTTCCTGACTGTTGTGGCAATGTGGTTATTGAAGGTAAGACCACTGCCCACCTGTGTCCCTAAGTCACTTATCACACATTTGGTGTTTAGTGTACTGCCACCTATGTGGTAATTCATGGGTACATGTTTTTTCCCAAAGGGGATAACTATACAATTGGCATTGAGCTTGAGCCCATGGCTCTGGCACCAAGCATCTGTTTCTGTAAGGCCCTTTTGTATAGTATCCACATCATTTGGGGATTCAATAATGGCTCCCAGTTTGCAGTCTATTAGTGTTGGCCTGTACTTCAGAGAAGTAGATGCCAAACAAGAGCAGTCCCAGGACTGAACCCTGAGGTACTCCACTTGTCACTTGTCTGGAGCTGGATTTAGAGTCAGCTACTTTTACAGTATGGGTTCTGTCAGTAAGCCAGTTGGCAACCCATCAAGTGATGTAGGGATTAATGCCCAGCTTAGTAAGTTTATCTATGATTCCAGAGTGGGGGGATGGTGTCAAAGGCCTTGGCTAGGTCCAGATAGGCTGTGTGGACTGCCTTACCCTCATCCACGGCTCTGGAGACTGATTTGAAGAAGTCAATCAGGTTCAGGAGACAAGATCGGCCCTTCACGAACCCAAACTGGGTGAGGTCCAGTGTTTGAAGGTTGCCAATATCTTTGTTTATAAGTTCCATGATAATACGATCCATGGCCTTGCAGATCAGGCTCGTCAGACTGATGGGGCAGTAGTTCCCGGGATCCAAGGTGGATTTAGATCCTTTTTCCAAGCCACTTTATGTTTGTTGGTATCCCTGAGCCTGATTGCAACTACAGTTTTGTATTATGTGTTATCAGGAATTAGTAACTCCATTCTCTTAGTATGAATTTCTCTTTATTCTGATCTACCAATGCTATATAATGTAGTACCTTTCCTGCTTAAATATTAAAAATATAACTTTCCTAAATTCTTCTATCAACTGCCAAAAATCATTTAAGGACCTTCTCTTATACAGCCTATAATTATTACGTTAGTAACAGACAAAAAGTGGAGATAGAATGCATTCATGGTGAGATAAAAGTATAATCTTACACATTTAGAAATTGAAATACTTTTGTGAAAACATTTGCAACTTCTAGCTTTAGGCCCTGACTTGACAGACAATGTTATATTAGGAAAAAAAATATTCATTTTAAGACACTGTGGAAAATGTGGGAAGAGGAAGAATCTATAGTGGCCACATTACTAATAAAGAAGTAAAGCAGCAGCTTGATATGCTCATTCATTCAGTATTAGGATGGAGGAGGGAGACCAAGGCAGTGAGGCTCACACAAAGGTCCAAAATCAAAGCCAAGATGAGGGAAGTTGAAAATATGTTGCAGTTAGATGGTAAAAGTGATCCCATCTGCTGCTAGAAACTTGCCAAATGATAGAGGAAGAAACATACACTAATATAGTAATAGCAGTATAAAGACTGAAGGTGATCTGATGGAAAATTCTGAATTAAAATAAGCACAAACATCATAAATAGATCTGAGTATATGAACTGAAGGTGAACTGACAAAAACTGAAATAAAAATTGGCATAAGACAAAAGGCTACATAGAAACATTCAAAAACCATTGGCACAGAAACAGAGATGACAAAACAAGAGAAAACAAAGAAGAATCTAATTCTGGTGTTTTTGAGAGAAGAACCTATACCTTCCACCTCAAGACAAGTTAGTAAAGAAAGTTACCCTGAGTTTGTGGACTTCTAGGGTAGTTACATAAAGTTGGGGAAGAGAGAGAACATAGTCAAGGTTGTAGGGGAGGATAACAAACAGGATGTTCTATTTACTTGTTACCCAAATTTAGATAAAGATGACCTATTATATAAATTAATGAAAGATATTGAGGAAATTATAAATCAGTTGATTGTGTCAAGGCCTAAAAGAAAAGTAATAATGGAGAAAGGCCATATCCTCATGATAGGAAGTCACTTTAGGATGGAGAAACTTAAGGTAAGAATACTAGAAAGATTTTATTGGCCAGGCATTATGACAAAGGCAGAACATTTTTGTTCCTTTGTCCAGAGTATCAGAAAAGTGCACCCCATCCTGGATTTAAGAGCTAATTGATCACAGTGCATATTATATTGATGCCATTTGAATGTATTGCCACAAACTTTGTAGGACCACTGGTAAATATAACAATGGTATTAATACATGTTAATAATAATGGACTATACCACAAAATGTCCAGAATCAGTGTCATTATGCAAAGCTAATAATGGCTACTAGCAGGGAACTAGTAACTGTTTTCCAGAGTGAGGATCCTTCAAGATGTACTTATTGATAATAACACTCTTTATATTAAGGGTATTGCTTCAGTTATGTGGCTGCTGGTCTAGTGTGACTAACTTGACAAACAATACATAAATAAAATGATATAAAATAAAAATCAAGCAGCTGAAGACATTCATCTACCACCCACAGACTGATGGGTTAATAGATACCTTCAGTCAGACACTGAAATCCATGCTGGGTTTAATCACATTTGAATTTTATGTATAACAGATATGCAAGAGAAATACTTCCAAAAAATAGAAAAAAAGGAATAAGAGATTGTTTTTATTAAGAAACAAAAGAGTGGTCTCAGACATGCCTGAAAAGCATTAACTGATAAAGCAGAAACACCTGGAATGAAGGTGAGACTTAGAACTTACAGAGTACCAGAGTCACAAAAATAATTAGCAAGAGAAAATTTCAAAAGATATTCAAAACAGGAGTGACAGCAGAGTCACAGAGTGAAGGAAAAAGTCCAGTAGGTATAGTACTTAATAACACAACATGAACACAGGAACTGCTATTCAGAACAAATAAACCACACAGTGAAAGCCATATAAACAAAAAGATAGATTTATTCCTCTAGTGCCTCGGCCACAATAAGCCTTCAAGGAGTCTCCTTGAAGGCTTATTGTGGCCGAGGCACTAGAGGAATAAATCTATCTTTTTGTTTATCTGGCTTTCGCTGTGAGGTATAGTACTTAAACCTGATTGAAGTATCAGACTCCATAGCAATTTTAAGAAATTAAATAGCATTTCTGATTTTGGTTGTTATCCTAATCCCAGAATTAATTGATGACTTGATAGTGAACCAGGGAAGGCCAGATACATGATAGTACTAGACTTAGCAAAGGAGTATTGTCAAAAATTACTCTACTCTACTAAAGGAAAAACAACTTTTGTAACCCATGAACATATAGTTCAGAACACCGTGCTACTATTTGGTTTATATGAAGTCCCTGCTACCTTTCAGGGAGTGATGGATAAAACATTAACTTCTTACTCCTGATATGCCACTTCATACTTGGATGATATGGCTATCCATTTATTGAACTTGGAGTTTCACTTTACAGAATTACAGGCCATGTTAGAGCTTCTGAGACAGGCTAGCTTGACTTCAAATGCAAGGAAAAATAAACTGGGTATGGTGGAAGCCAGTGTAATGTAACACCACAACAAGATATAAAGAGGACATAAAAATGGCCTACATCCTCCAATAAAAGATAGGTCAAGTCTGTTGCTAGACTAGTTGGGTACTACAGAAAAGTTGTACCAAGCTTTGTAATCATTACATGCCTCCTGGCAGATATCATTAAAGAAAAACCTCCTAATGAAGTACAATTATCTTTTGATGCAGATAGACCATTTAATGAGATTAAAAAACATTTTATTCTGAACCACTATTAGGGACTCCTTATTTTAACTAAAATGACTTGTCTGTATACAGTTGCAGCAGAGGTAGGTTAGGGAGTACTCTTACCACAAGATATTCAAGGTGATGCTCAGGTCGTATTCCACATCAATTGTAAATCAAGCAATGCTCAAAAATGTATTCAGCCATTGAAAGACTGAGAATCTTTAGCAGTGAAGTGGGCCTCCTACTTCTTAGAATAGTATATTTATTAGGTAGATTTTTCAACTTGATAACTGACTGTGTTCATTGCAATAGCTAAATAAGTAATAGCATGTAAACACAAAATTGTGTGGCTAGGCACTATCCCTCTAACCATTTCAGTACACAGTATACCATAGACATGGCTTGACAAAGAGCAATTTCATTGGGTTGTTGAGGGCCCAGTATGCATGGTATAATTTTTAAACTATAATTACTTCAGATATGGTGCAAGAAACTTTAATAAACATTATAAAAAAACATTGTGATGGGGCAGTCATGACCCCAGCCTAGATGATGCAGTTCATAGCTGTTGTGAAGCACAGACTTTCTACATTTTTCAATTTAAAAGGAGCATATCCTTCAACATATGTTTTATTAATGATATTTTTATCACCTGGTGATCCACCTAGGACAGACTTTCTGACTTCATTAGGCACATTAAAGCCTCCGTTCATTTCCTAAAATTCATTTTACAAACAGGCGATTAGAAACTAGCCTTCCTAGATATGATACTATACAAGAACTCTGAAAGTTCTTGATTCTTTGGAGGTACTTACTTTAAACCTTTATTTTACCAAAAAGAATATAATCAAATCCTAAGACTGACCTTTGAGTAAAAATGTGTCTCAAAACCTAGAAAACCTGTTCAAAGACTTCCTAGAAAATAGTTACAAATAGAACTAGAAAATGGTTACAAGCACCAGAACAAAAAAAAAAAAAAAAAAAACATTTTAAATATTTTAAATTCAATCTCCATCACCATAGTCTTTGAATAACAGGAAACTCTGGATCTTCTACAAAGAAACTTACATCAAAGAGTCCTATCCAAATCAAACAAATCCACAAAAAATAAAATGATGATGCCGATATACACCATAGATCTCAAAGCCATCCAAAACCTCATCACAAATAATTGGAGAATTTCAAGTAACAGGCCTATGTGCAGCCGATATTGATTTGAACTGTTATTCACTGTTAGTTGAACCTTAAAGCCAAACTTGAAAATTTTAATGACAATTTCTCTGCACTAAACTTTCTACTTCCATTTGGCATTTGTGCATGTGGCAACTTTGGACTGTGCCATATATAATCAACTGCAGTGACCAGTTTTCCAACAACACCTCCATGAGAGCCAATACCCCAAGATCACATTATATCTGCAAAACCACCATGGTGGCTATACCTTAAGATTACATTATATCTGCAAGACGACCATGGTGGCTTATCTATACAATTGTTCCAATTGCTTAGCTTTTTACAACAGGAACATTTCCAAGACTTCATTGTGCAAGAGGATCTCTGAAAGTGTGTGCATTTGCTAATGAAAGTTGACTCAAAGTAATTTGCAGGTACCATCAAACCTCACACATTTCTCAAGCTTTACATTTCATGTACTACATTCAGTCCCCACTACAACCCTGAAAGAAGACACACAAAGCTTTCTAGAACAGATGGAGGTAGTATGTAAAATATTTTATTATTTTATTTTATTTATTATTATTTGTTAACCTGGTTGGTACAACTGAGCTGAGGGCACATTTTCAGTGGAGACCTGAGGAAAAAAGCTCCAGATACAGTTATAGTTAATCAAAAAATAGCATTACAATAAGTACATTGACAGGAAGTATTAAATAATACTTTACCCTCTAAATAATCAAATCAAATTCAATTTATTTTCTTTTTATTGGTGTTTTACTTTTATTTTTACTATTATTCCACCTCCAATACTTTTATTTTTGTTACCAGCTATTTTAGTGACTGTTCCCAATGTTTGTTTTATTATTTTATTTGCTGTGATGTTTGTTGTTTTTCTTTTTCATACATTTTTGAGTTATGTTTTTCTACCTAGCCATAATTTACTGTTTTAGTTTCTAAATCACTTTTGTTATTGCTGTGAGTTTAGATCAAAAGTTGCTGATTACAGGCATTGCTATCCATATGGACATTTGCTCAGCAGTTTGCATAATTCACAATACTGTTGTTTACTGTTGTATATTTTAGGTACTTTTTTATTGATGCACACCATTGCATGCAGTGAGTCTAAATCTTTCAATTCAGGCCAAGGGATTCTTAATAGGTGTAATTGACAAGACGTCATTCCAGTGATAGTAGAGAATGAAAGAAAAATTCCTAGATAATTTATGATAAGTCAAAACAAGCCAAAGGTATAAGGCCTTAAAGAAGATTAAATAAAATGAAGAATTCTACAGAGACTATATTATATGTTGTGGTCATGTGATTGACAAAATCAGACAGTGCAGATCACAGGAGGATGCCAAGGCTGTATTGCATGTAACTAGCATTCATAAGGAAGTTAAAGATGATTTCATACCTGGAATTGGCAACATAATGTCAGGATTTCTGGGGACCCCCTGAAACAATACCAGTCATCAAGGGCAGTGTTACAAGATGGGTCTGAATAGTAATGGATAAAGAACTATGAACATGGTTTCAAGAATTTTAAATAAGTGATCACACTGGGTGAAGTGCTAACCACTTTGATCTATCACTGCCTATTACACTGACAGGCGATACTTCATCATATACAAATGGTACTTCTTGGTAAGCTCCATCACGGTAAACTGTTGATTAGGACTCAATGCACTTATGCTTTGACTGGTAGAGTTGTAAGCTATACATTATTGCTAGAAATATTTACATCAGTAATAGAGGTGCTCACAATGGCCACAGTTAAGCTGCAGGCCACAGTTAAGCTGCAGTCATTGTTCTTTCTAGTAGAATGCCACTTATATGACAATTAGCTATAAAGAACAAGCCTATGGCAACCAAAAGGACTGTTTTGAGTACCATATAAAAAAACTGAAGAACAGCTAGAAACATGGACCTGCTATATATGCCAAGTGTCATGCAGTTACTGTTGGTAATAAATAATATGCAAAGATAAGCCATAAATGATCCATTGCTAATTTACATGCATGATATAGCTGTGAATATTGTATAAAGGCAATTATTTGATGTGCCTTTTGATTATTATCAAAGAAGGAAAGCAATTGTTATAACAAAGATTTTACATTCAACTCCAGAGTTTTAATTCTTGTAAAATCTATGTTTCAAAGTCTGGATGTAATTCATGAGGGGCATCTTAGAACAGCTAGAATGAAATCCCTTGTTCACAGTTTTGGATGATGTCCCAACATTAATATGTGGATTGCAAACTTAGCTGGAGGTTGTGCTGATTATTGGCTTGTTAAAAATACAGCACTACAAGCATGTCTGCATCATCAGGATTGGTCCTCTGTCCTATAGTAAACAATCCATATTGGTTTTATATGTACTCTGCCATTCTAATGATAACAGATATGGAATCCGCTAAATTAAAATTGTGTATCAGAATAAAGGGCTGTGGCTTTAATACATGGGGTCGTTAAGTAAATTTTCAGCAGAAACTGTCCCTGGTTCAGGTAAAGAGAATTGAAGACATCCTAACAAAAAAAAAAAAAAGTGGAATTAAAACTTTATGACTTTGGCAGTCATCCAGCTGCAAAGGGGCTGTATGAAAAGATTTCTATAAATGTTCAAAGAAACAGTAATAGTTATAAATCCTTAGGCAAAACCATTGCATTCAAGTTTGTTCATTTCATTTTTGCCTGCCTATATAGAGTGCATACAATTATGACTATGATGCCAACAGTACTATTCTTAAAGAAAAAAATTAATAAGAACAGTGCATTAGTCAGCATAGTCCATGAGCTCACTTTCAGGAAGTTAAAGCCTTCACAGACTTTGCCATACTTCAAAAATTGATAGCCAGGTTCTATATTAAATCAGCAAATGCTTAAAAAAGTGAACACTGATTTATCGACCCTATGTAAGCGAAAGCTTACAATCCCAAACACTTGGAACAGTGATATTTTTTCCCAGGGGAAATAAATCGTTGTTCCACAAAAAAAAATAAATAAACAAAAATATAAACTTCAAAAGATTACATATGTGCCCCCCACACCCCCCCTACTTAAATATACCAACTCCGAGATCGCATTACAGTGAGGGAAACGGCAATGTAATGGAGGCAGCCAAGCAATTTCTCTCCCAGGGAAAGAAATAGCTTATATGCCGTTTCACTATTTTGCTGTTTTGTGCTTTCAAGTTTGATCAAGATGCATTTGAAGAATTGTGTCTTTGATTTTATAATAGGAACCCAATAGCCAGAGGCAATAAAAGGACTGAATGGCAACTGGACCACACTGTGACAAGAAACTGCCTACAGAAAGAGTAAAAAGGGAAAACTGCTTGTTGATGAGATATGCAAACCATGTAAGAAATGTACTGAAGCCAGCTTTCCTATACCTTCTTGAATGCAAACTTGATGACATTCTTTGGGCATGAGTCTGAGGCATCACTATTCACTTTGCTGATCTCTGTTTTCCATAGGAGATCACTATTGTTCTGAAGTTCTGAGGTGTGTGCTGGTAGTGATTTTTTTGTTTTTATTATTCCATCCTTTTAGTGTTTTTGCAACTGTGGTGCTGGTATTGGTATATTAAATATATATATATATATATATATATATATATATATATATATATATATATATATATATATATTCTAGGGTGTAAGGACTTGCCCGCCTAAGTGGAGAGAGAGCACTGGAGCATGTCCCTTGTAAAAAGAGAGCGTGTCATGATGTCATGCTACTGATAATCATTAAATTGAATGCCGTTGGAATAAGAAAATATTGCTGAAACAACTTTCAGTAACAGTGGACTTTTCTGTTTTCACCACTGTTGTTTGATCTCAGACAAAGAATGCACATGTTTGGGTAGGTGGATATCTCCCTACATAGAAGTGCAGGAGGGTGTGCCCCCTGCAAAAAATAAATAAATAAATAAAAACTTTCTCTAAGTTTCACTGAAAGGTATTTTGGTAGTTTTTTAATCTATCAATATATTGACTAGATTTTTACAAAACACTTATTTTTATCATTTTTGTCCAGGTTAGCTCAAATTCGATTACACTTCTTGAGCTGAACTCTATTTGAGGTGAATGACCTTGTAGTGAAACACTGAAACCATATGAAGTAGCAGTTGTAGTTAAATCTTTTTGACCCATGAAATACAAGATACATGCACCCCTCAGTACTTGAAGTATTTCTTAGTGACATCTGCCAAGTTCTGAAACATTTTTTTCACTAAATAACTTTTTGAAATGTTGCCCTAAATAAATCCTATTGTCCAATTTACTATAAGAACTACAGGAAAACTTAACATTGAAAATATAGTCAGAAAAAGCTCAGCTTTACAGCTGTATTGACTCTAAAGCTCCAAAACTTAATCCTGATTAAGTGCCTCATTTTGCATTCATAAGTATCAAATGTTGGTGCACTGCAGCAAAAACATTTCAAATTTTAGTAGCCTAGTAAACTTACCTGCTATTCCATTAATCCTAACAGCACAATTGTTCATTCAGTTGCCACATTTATAAGATGTTCTGCAAGTAACCTCTTTGTACATTATTTTGGATCTTTTTATGCAAATATACATTTTTACTTATGCCTTCTGATAATATTTGGTGGAAGCACTCAGTATATATCAAACAGTAGCAGTTAGATGTAAAGAACTATTGAGATCCTTGTTCTTCAGACTGGGTCTCATATCAACACCATGGAATAAAATGTACCTCACAGTATTTTCATTGTATTTATACATCTATGTTAGTATCACCAAAATGCAGAACTACTGCAAAAAATAATCTTAGTTACAAGATTGATTGGGGATTTTCCAAAATGAAGAAAATCTTAGGGTTAAAGGCAGTTATTAACAAAGTCACAATCAGTGTAAGACACTATCAAAACAAATACTGACTGCATTAATTTTGTAGCTGAATGCACTGCAAGACTTTTTTAAATACCATTTCATGTGTCCGGCTGTATAAAAAGTAGATTATTTCCTTTTTCTTATTATTAAAGCAACATAGACAAGGTTAGTATACATATATTGGGGGTTGGTATAATGATTAAGGTATTTACCTCACAGACACAAGGTACAGGGTTTAATTCTAACAATGGGAATGAAATTGGCTAGTCTTAGAATGAACCACAAGAGCAGCTAGCCTAGCACCTACATATGAAATGGTACTGGATTCATATTAGAGGGGGGTTTGACATAATGATTATGTTTTTTACCTCATAGATACAAGGTACAGGATTTGATTCTAATATCAGGTTATTGGCTAGGCTTAAAACGGCTGTCTACAGCAGTTATCATAGTATTTACCTATGAACCTACATGTTTTATGAAAAGGAAAACAAAACAAAAAAATTTGGTAAGCTATGAATGTGAGCTGTGACTTCTGTAAAAATTATAGAAAACATGATGGCCCTGGTAAACAGAGGACACAATCTATTTCTAACTATGCTGATTTAGCTTACCTTAGCTCACAACCACAATAGCCCATGCTGGTTAATTAAGTCCAGTAATATGGCAAGAGCTAAACAACTGAACTATAAAATATCATTTGATGAACAAAAGATCTCACTGTAATGGTTACTGCTATTTCTAATACTTGCAACTGACTTCACTCTTTCTCCAAACCTGTATGCAGATGACCTACTGATTGTAGATAGATTGAGACCATATCAGCAAAGAGATGTCTGACAAGTAAAAGCCAGACATAAGATAACTAACCAGATAGTGAAATATAAGCACTTTTCGATGAAAATGAACACCTATATTGCTATTCCTAAAATGATTACATATCACATTGAATACAGCGACTGTTCCAGAGAAAGATAACCAATTACAACTATACCCCCAAGAAGGATAGCTGATTTTTACCACGTAGTGATAAATGGTTGGCAGTTCATAATGGATAATCAACCGTACTGCAGATGTTGTGTGACTTTTGAAGACAGGACCAGGTAGCAAGTCCAAGCAGTATAGGCCCCCATAGATGGTCCTTTGAAAGATTAAAAAAACTTCTTAATTAATCCAATGTCCTGTATTGGAAAATATGTTATTTTCAATCAGAAACAATCAAAAATGCTATTAAATAAATTTTAGACATTACTATTATTACCAAATGTATGCTACTGAGCATGCCATCATACAATTTTAGAAAATTAAGTAATATTTTGTTGCAAGTGATAACACTATGGTTGAAAAATGTTTTTATCCAAAACAGCAGAGCCAGCCAAATAGATGCATTATCCACTTTTGAATACTGTTGAGTTTAAGGTCATTGCTACAAAATGAAATCACATCAACTCCAACTATAAAACTGACAAAATTATTGTAAAATGCATGATATTAACCAGTAAGTTCATAATAATGCTGTTTTTCATGTAAATTAGTAAGCAGCAGAGTATTGGGTATGTGCTTCTGTAAATCTGCAGGGTTTATATGAAGGTGCACATAGCAGATGGTCAAGCAATTGCATTTGAGTATGTAATAAAGATAAGCCAAAGCTTAACTTTGATTTATGTGTGCTTAATATTATGTAATATTGCAAGCTTATGGAGAAATATACCCTACAAAATACTGGATATTTAAACAATTTAGCCCTCACTGGAGTCTGTCTGATCAAATAACTTTGAGCAAAAGTATAGAGATATATTTATTTATTTTTATTTTATTTTATTTAACATTTGTTGACCGGGATAGTTCGACTGAATGCATGTCCATTTTCAGTGGAGGCCCAAGGAAAAAAGCTCCAGGTAAACGGAAACATTAAAAACATGTTATAGTTATAATTTTGACAAAGAGTACATAAGCAAACAATAATAAACATGTTCCACAAGTTAGAGTTAAACCCTGGTGAAAGCCAGGGGTAAATTAAACAGTAGTTGATTAATAGATTTGACATACTCTAGAAAAGAGTTAGCCAGGCTTGATACAATGACATAGCCAATTTAGTGCCATATGTTGTTTGAGTCTAGTTTTAAATTGACGTAGGTATGAGAGTAAAGTAATGTCAGCTGGAAGTGAGTTCCAGGATCTGCCTACACAGTTTGCAAAGAGAGAGTCACTAGCTGCATTGTTAATTTTGCTTGTCTGAATTAGTAGTCTGTCAGAGGATCTAAACAGTTGCAGATTGTGATAGGGGGTGATAAGATTTTTAAGTGTAGGAGTATTATCCAGATTATAAAGGATTTTATAAGCCATGATCAGTTGGTTATACTGAATTAGACTGGATAGTTCAAGTCACCCAAGCTGGTTAAGATTGATGCAATGATGTGTCGTCAAAGGCAGCCCAGTGGTAAACCTGGCAATGTGGTTGTAGCAGGTTGAGAGTTTGTTAAGTACAGTCTTGTTTGTATTAGATAGTATAGGGGATGTGTACAGAGGTGTTGTGAGAAGGTGAGAGTGAGCTATGGCAATTTTAGCTGGAGGGATTAGGAAGGCTTTTGTTCTGTAAAGTGACCCTAGTTTTTATTTATGGTTTTGATCGATTGGTTTACATGTAGGTCGAATTTTATATTGTTATCTATAATGACACCTAGTAGTTTTGTAGAGGGATCAGGGGAGATTAATGTGTACAGAAGACCTTTGTGTTGGTGAGAATAACAGCATTTTAGTTTTTTGGGATTTAGTATCAAACGATGTTCAGAAAGCCAGTTTTCTATAGTGTTAAAGGTGGCCTGGGTAGCAGACCATAAGTCTGTTGCAGATGTGGCGGAGCAGATCAGGGTGGAGTCATCAGCGTATTGGATACAGCTGACTTTTGTGATGACAGTATACAGGTCATTAATGAAGATGGAAAACAGCAGGGGCCTTAGTATAGAGCCTAGTGGTACTCCAAGGGTGTTGGGTAGTAGGTTAGAGAGTTTGTTTTGCCAAAGAACAGCCTGCTGTCTCCCATTCAGGTAGGATGTAAACAATTGAAGGGCCTTAGTATCTAGACAGAATGTATGCAGGGTGTATATTAGAAGTTGGTGGTCAACCATGTTGAATGCCTTGGAAAGATCCAAGAAGAGGGCGAAGGATATGTAATTGTTGTTGCGATTATGGTTTATGATGTTGATGAAAGCTAGTAGGGCTGAAGTAGTGCTGCATTGTGGACAGAAGCTGTGTTGGGTATCTGACATTAGGTGATTCTGAATTAGGTGGTGCATGAATTGTCTGTGAATACATTTTTCCATAATTTTTGCAAGTGGAGAGAGTATGGCTATTGGTCTATAACTGGAGAATTCAGTAGAGCTGCCTCCTTTATGAAGTGGGATTGCATAGGATATTTTCCAGATGGTGGGAATTCTAGCTTCTGTTATGGTTCAATTAATTAGTATTGATACTGGGTAGGCAATAGCATCAGCTGATTTTTGAAGGTACTCAGCGGGGAGTTGATCAGCAGAGAGTGTGGTGTGTTTTAATTTTTTGATCAAAGTACGGATAAGTGACATGGCCACTGGCTGGAAGCTAAATGAGGGCAGGTTTCTAGAGGTGGTACTTTCAGGAGCAGGGGAGCTAGGAGGTAGTTGGCTTGCTAGGGCTTGAATTGTCTCAGTAAAGAATTGGTTAAAACTATCTGAAACATCCTCGGGGTGTTTATCAATAGTAACAGCTGGGATGGGGTAGAAGTTTGTCCAGGATGAAGTAGATTATTCAATCCTGCCCAAAACTTCTGTGGGTTGTTTTGATTTACTGTCTGTAAGTTGTAGTAGTATTGTTTTTTGTCTTGTAAAATGGATTTTTTGGTTTCGTTCCTAGATTGCCTATATTTAATTTGATCTTGGGGGTCTTTAGTAGAATGCCATAAAGCCCATAATTTGTTTATATGGGTAATTTTGAGTCTAGACTCTTTAGAAAGCCATGGTGCAGTTTTTGTTTTTATTCTTTTTGAATGAGCAGGTGTATGCAAATCTAGGATCTCAAGAAATTTGTTATTGAAGTATGCCACTGCCTCCTCTAAGGGGAGGTGTTTTAGAATAGACCAGTTAAATGAGTTAAGTTCTTGTTGGAATTTGGCAGGATCAAAGTTTTTTTTGTTTCTAACTTTTCTGAGTAAGGGTTGTTGGGGATGAATGGCTTTGTGCTTAACTATATAAGTGAGAAGGTGATCGCTTAGGTCGTCAGGGAGGATACCAGTAGTGTACAGCTGGGGGCGACTATTTATGAGTACCCAATCGAGTATGCTTTCTTTTTGGTTGGGTTTACCTAGCCTGGTAGGGGTGGATATGATTTGATTAAAAGCATGCAGGCTAATATGGGTTGATGGGGATTCTGAGGAACAGGTGCTCCAGTCTATGTTAAAATCCCCGAGTAGTAGGGTTTCTTGGAGGTAATGACATGATAGCCAGTGCAGAGTGTCTTCAAGTGTAGTTATATTGTTACCTGGGGGAATATACATGCAGATGATATTAATGCATTTACTTTTGTTTAGTTGCAATCTAGTTGCAAGAATTTTGGAGTTATTAATCTGTGGTGGATGTGTTACATCTGTGGTCAGATTTAACTCGGATTTGTAGAGTATAGCTCCCCCCCCCTCCTGGAAACACGATCCAGCCTGTGTATGTTATACCCAGGTGGTAACACTTCCTTGTCTGTAGTGTTCGGTTTTAACCAGGTTTCAGATAGACAGAGAATCTCAGGGGAGTGGACAGCCAGGAGTGCATGCAGTTCATGTACCTCGTTATTAATGCTTCTAATACTGAGATGACAGACTAGGAGAGAGTTAGTTGGTCTACTGATTGTAGGATTGTAGCTTAGGTTACTAGTAGAGGGGATGTATATATCAGAAGTGGATGGGCCAGGGTTGGGGTGAATGTCACCACCAAGTATTAGGCTAGGTTTGTACTTAGTGATAAGCTTCAGGAATTTATTTATACGTTTGCAGTAGTGTCTGGAACTATGGCTAAAGTGCCAGGGGTAGGTGTGTTGATAGAGTGAACAAGACATTGAGCAGGACCTGGTATTATATGTATGGTTGAAGGTGGGAAGATTTACAGCTGTGGTGATAGTATGGCCCTTTGGGATTTGAATTCCTGTGAGAAACTGTTTTTTATACAAGGTAAAGAGGTATGGGACCAGCAGGAGGGGTAGTAGAGGTGAATGAATCATAGTTAGGGATGTAGCTATTGCATTTAAGAATTGTACTTCTAGGTTATACAACACCAGAAGAAAGGGGGGAGGTAACTATACTGGTAGGGGATGAGAGAATGCCAGATAATAGCTGATAGGTGTTAGTAAAATGTAGATAGAGGAAAGGGGTGTGGTGAAATAACCTAGATGAAAGCTGATTGGATGTAGTAATTGGGAGAGTGGCTATTTTAGTATAAATGTAGAGGTAGTGGGGGTGGGTGAGAACAGGGGGGCAGGGAGGGGAGCGAAGTGAGCCCGAGCGAAGTGAGAGTGAACAGAGCAGGGTTATTGCAATTAACAAGGTTTCCTAGGGCTTCCGAGAGCTGTAAAATAAGTATTTTAGCTCTTAAATTACACCAGTTTTAGCACATAATTTTGCTAGCTATAGATTTGCTATTTTGTAATACAATTTTTTAGTAAGAGTCCTATGGTTAATGTCTTTCTAGGGAAATGTTAAGGTTAGGAATACAATAGCTGGAGGGGACAGGGGTAAATTACACTTTAGCTAGTAGTGGGGTTATTGCAATCAACAAGGTTTCCTAGGGCTTCCTAGAGCTGTAAGGTAAGTATTTTAGCTCTTAAATTACATCAGTTTTAGCACTTAATTTTGTTAGCTATAGATTTGTTATTTTTTAATACAATTTTTTAGTAAGAGTCCTTTAGTTAATGTATTTCTAGAGAAATGTTAAGGTTAGGAATACAATAGCTGGAGGGGGCAGGGGTAAACTACACTTTAGCTAGTAGCGGGGTTATTGCAATCAACAAGGTTTCCTAGGGCTTTCTAGAGCTGTAAGGTAAGTATTTTAGCTCTTAAATTGCATCAGTTTTAGTGTTTAATTTTGCTAGCTATAGATTTGCTATCTTTTAATACAATTTTTTAGTAAGAGTCCTATAGTTAATGTATTTCTAGGGAAATTTTAAGGTTAGGAATGCAATAGCTGGAGGGGTCAAGGGTAAACTACACTTTCGCTAGTAGCGGGGTTATTGCAATCAACAAGGTTTCCTAGGGCTTCCTAGAGCTGTAAGGTAAGTATTTTAGCTCTTAAATTACACAAGTTTAAGCACTTAATTTTGCTAGCTATAGATTTGTTATTTTTTAATACATTTTTTTAGTAAGAGTCTTATAGTTAATGTATTTCTAGGGACATTTTAAGGTTAGGAATACAATAGCTGGAGGGGGCAGGGGTAAACTACACTTTAGCTAGTAGCAGGGTTATTGCAATCAACAAGGTTTCCTAGGGCTTCCCAGAGTTGTAAGGTAAATTGTTTAGCTCTTAAATTATAGCAGTTTTAGCTCTTGATTTTGCTAGCTATAGATTTGCTATTTTTTAGTACAATTTTTTAGTAAGAGTCCTATAGTTAATGTATTTCTAGGGAAATTGTAAGGTTAGGAATACAATAGCTGGAGGGGCCTTGGGTAAACAACACATTAGCTAGTGTTGTGAGTTAGCCAATGTGTAATGGGGACAAACTGGGGATACTGCTCAACTTACTTACTGTACAGGCACAACGAACAGGGGGTAGGGAAGGTGCAACAGCTACAGGATGAAATGAATATGAGACAGGTAGTTGAGAGTTTGATTAAAGATGGCACACTAGGAGGAGGCTGACTAATGAAGATAATCAGGGGGTTGGATGGGAGTAGCAGATAGGGAGAATGGAGTACAGAGAAGCCATAACAGGATTAACCAGGAACTTATGGATCCCTCCTCCACAGGGAGAACGGCTGAAAAACTATCAGTGTAAGGTGAGGAATAAGCTTACACATATCAGTATCTAACAAAAGACTGACCTGAGTTGCTGTAGAATACTTTAAATAATTATCACTGTAAGCACACAAACAGGGTTGTTTGGCAGTTATGGAGAGAGTTGTGATTAGTGTAGAAACTATAATGAAAGTAAAAGCAAAACTTTACCAAATTAAAAAGTAAATGCTTGGGACTAAAACACTGTGTAAGTGTAAGGCTGATTCAAGGTATTATAGCCCAATCTAGTGGCAATTGGCAAGATCCCTTCACTGTTGTGCATACACCTTTAAGCCTCAATAGTTTACAAAAACTAAATTGTAATTCATCTGTTACAACAGAAAAGCTGGAGGGAGTCAGGTTCTTGCTTCCCAGAGGTTTTACTTAGTTAAGTTAGCCAGCTTCAGTGGAGAAGGTAGATATTGCTTTATGCAGTTAATCCCAGGAGGGGGTGGGGGAGGTCACTTAGGAAAAAAACCCGTGCAAACTGAACAATTAAGGTAAATAAGGCAGAATTAGTGCGAAGGTTACAAGAATGTGAAGTGAAGAGCATGCAAGGAATAGAGATGGAGAGTTAAATTAATTATATTGCATACATTATAATTAAAATTGATTATATTGCATACAGTATCAGCTCTGTAAAACCACAGACTAACAGCAGTAACATGCAGCCTCTAAGTCAAGTGATAACAGCTGTATAATTCAGCAGTGAATACACACAGGATATAATACACAAAGCAAAGTATGGCTGTTTTAGGACAATAATTCTACAGTTATGTTATTTAGTATGAACTAACAGTAACATGAACTGCGTTCACTTAGCCTTCTATAAAAGCAATTGTAAAGCCCATCCTGTAAGTCCTCTAAGTACAGTAGCATACCATAGGAATGCTTACAAATGTAATCAGAACATGAATAACCTCTGCAAAACAGTTAGCAGGATGCCTGGCAGATATTCAACAATTAAAGCTCTACCTTCATAAAACAAGATAATATATATATATATATATATATATATATATATATATTATAGCAAACAAAGGATCAGATACAGATTACAATAACTTTTATAGAGAATACTTACCTATTTTATTTTACAAGCTCTCATTTACTTACAGCAATTTGAGAAAACCACTGTAGTCTTACAAAAATGTCACACATTAACACAGAACAAAACGGTCTATATTAAATCACCGAATGCTTATATAAGCGAAAGCTTACAATGTGAAAGTGTCAGAACAGCAATTTCAACAAAATAAAATAAATAAATAAGTAAAAATCAATTTCAAACATTACATTAAGTGGGGGTACTTAAATATATACCAACTCCGAGATCGCACTACAGTGCTGAAAAAGTACCGAAGCGGTCAAGCAAATTCTTTCCCAGGGAAAAATTTGCTTAACAGCCACTTCGATATTTTGCATTTTCAGCCTTTTAAGTTCAACCAAGACGCATTCGAAAGAGTGCGTCTTCAGTCTTCTAATATAGATCCGAACAAAATATTGACTAATTAATTCTCATATAAGCTTTAATATAGAAAGTCTGTCAATAAATAATATCCACCATGACTTAGATATTTAAAAGAAAGAAAACAAATAACTCTATGATATGCTACCATAAGAACACTATTTGGTCAGTAAAATGTAGTTTTACAATCCACAGATATACTGCAGTAGTTAAAACACAATAATTAAAACACACTTCATTGTAAAGGTAGAAAAGTAAATCTAAGGTTGCTACTAAAAGCAAATGTTGGCATAAAAGCTGATTGAAAGGAAAACCATTTATTGTAGATTTGGCTGACAGACTTTACTCTGAGGCGAAGTTATGAGTGTGGAATGTTTTAGCTTGTGATCTGAACTTGGTCCATTTACATCTCTCTACAGGTCTTTTGTGTGTGTGTGTGTGTGTGTGTGTGTGTGTGTGTGTGTGTGTGTGTGTGTGTGTGTGTGTGTGTGCGTGTGTGTGTATTCCTGTGTGTGGGCAAGCATGTGCGTGCATGTGTGTGTGTGTGTGTGTGTGTGTGTGTGTGTGTGCAAAGTGAGATATGACAATGAGTATATTTCAGTAGTTCTGAATTATATCAGTTAGGCGTTTTTAGTGAGACCTACTTTGAGAGTTCAGGTGAAAGCAATAATTCTTTATGAAGATGTAAAGGTGGTATTCCAAACCATAGCTCAGAAACTTGTTTGCAGGCCTTGTGATAAGTGTCAGCTGTAACCAAAACAGAGCTCTGAAACTTTTTTTTGCATATCTTTGGACAAGAGGAAATCTGAGGTATAACTCCTACTAAAAGAGTATATATAACACTGAAGCTTTCTAAAAGGTATGTAAAGATTATTTTTATCAGAGGCCTCCTTAAAATATTAAGATACCTATATACATTATTACACCAAATCAGAACCTTTCTAGAAAATATATGAAACGGAACTATGACTTACTTTGCTTAAAGGTGATGGACTACTTAAACTCTTCTCTAAAAATAAAGTTAATTCTAAGGGAATACCTTGCATTACTATCAAATGTCTTAATTTTATAAGCCACGACATAAAATTGACTTTACAAAGCATTTTTTTTAATTTATAATCCAGTTGAAAATACCCAGAACTACTCCCTCCTGACATGGCCCAGATTTGCACTTGTATGGCAGTTGCCCATTCTGCACGTGAGCACATATGTCAAAGAAAAATCAAAGAGATCACCTCATAAGCCCTAAAAGTCACAACTATTTTACTGAATTTTAATCATGTAATGTGTCTATGTGTGCTAACATGCCCCTATACAAGTTATAGTGCCAGAAGAAAGACACCAGGCCTCTACAACTAAGGATTAGTAAACATGAAAGATGCCTTTTCAAATGTCACAAATGGCTTCTAGTAGCGAAAACATCTTAATGAAGAACATTCAGCTTCTTCATTCAGATTCTGAAAGCTGAAGGAGCTGCCACAGGGTGCAAACTGGAATATACTGTCAGAAAAATATGAAATGGTTTGGATCTGTACTTCAAACTCTTTAGCAACAAAATGGAAAGAATGAAAAAGAAAACTGAGCAGCAGTGTGCTACTCAAATGCAAACTTATTTATGTTGGCTGTACCAAATCTTGGACTGTCCCAAAAAATAAATAATTTGGTATACTACTTGCAGTGTAAATATGTAAATGAGACACACACGAGCATGAGCACACACAATCTCTCTCACACACACACACACACACACACACACACACACACACACACACACACACATGGACACACACGCACACACATGCACACACGCACACAGACACACGGACAAACACACACACACACGGACACACACACAAGGACACATGGGCACACACACACACGGACACACACACATGCACACACACACACACACACACACACACACACACACACACACACACACACACACACACACACACACACACACACTCACACACACACTCAGTTACGTAACTAGACAATGAAACTTTCAGGGAAGAATCAAGAAAAGAAAAATGAATATGTTAACTTTTAAACTCATGCAAAGACACACAGAGCTTTCTGGGAAGTTGCACCTGACACTACAAACAGATAATTTTTTTCTACCTCATCTATATTTTGTACATAGCAGCTAGATTTCTCGTCTTCATTTGAAGGGTTCTTGTGAGTTTTGAACTATTACTTTGCTTGCATGCTGGGCTTTATTCTGCAAATATTATGACATGCAATTCGATCATCATCTTGTCAGAATACTTGGATACAATACCTTTTTTAAGTCCTTACATACTGTACCTATTCAAATCATCTGACAATTGTACAGTTTCTTTCTTTAAAAATTCCCATTTTTACTTTGTTGATTCTTTGAGATTTTTGCATTTATACACTGTCTCACCATTTCATATAATTAAAAAGAACTCATGGAGGCCTTTTAGAATTTATTCTCCGAGAATAGTGCAACATCTGCAATCCTGATTTTGACTGATTCAAGTCAGTGCCTTTTTTAAAGTTCCTTCTCAATATAAGAGTTGCTGTTCATGAAGAAGCCTCACAAATTACATATCCAGCAGAATCCTAATATCTTTTGTTCTCATGTGTTATCCTTTTGTAGCCCTATATACAGACTTATTTCATCCAGCTTCTTGCGTTTTGTGAGAAACAGCTATTACTCTGTCCAGATGGCTTTTAGATTTCTATTGAGTTTAGTATTTAGATTTCTCTACAGTTTAGTATTCAGCAATTTGTCACTCTTCAGCAAGACCCCTCAGGTTCCTGTGACCAAAATCCATAATTCTGCATTTCTTCATACCTAACAGTAACTAATAAATACTGACACAATTCTATAGTTTGGTCAGGTCCTTTCTTATTCTTTTTCAAAACACGTATAACAAACACACACACACACACACACACACACACACACACACACACACACACACACACACACACACACACACACACACACACACACACATACACACACAAATATCACTTTAAGTAAGAAGTGCTACTTATCAGTTTATCTGCATTTGCAATGATTTCCATGCAGTGTAATTTTTGTTAACATTACAGAAGAGAATAGCCTATTTACCAGGAGGTCCATGAGTGTTTCCAATAATCAGATTTATTCCAACAATGTTGCATTAAAATGATAACTGCTATTTAGGTCCTATCTCTCATCCCATAACCACCTCAAATGACCTTTCCTGCTTTGACAGGCTGCTCATTTTCTTCAGATTCTTACACAAGAAGGAATGTGACTATCTTGTTAATATGTGGGTTAACCACATGTACAGCCTTTCTCAAACCAGACTCACTTGTCCATCATCTGGAAATTTCTGTTGAATATAATGCTAGTAACACTGATTTGCACTAGATTTGTGATGCTACTACTTTTTCTTAGAGTAATATCTGCATATCTACATCAGTTATTGTACAAATTTTATTTTATAGTTATGCTGACATGATTTCCTTCTGTTTTGCTAGGAACTTGCTTCCCAGTCAACTTTGCTGATCCAGACTAGTCTGTAACCAAACAATTCTGCCAGATATTCTGCTAGAAATTTCTGCAGATTTGAATTACATTGAATTAAATTACATTTGTCTGATGATAGAAGGAGATAATAAATGTACCCAAATGGGTTCTATGTCCTCTTCTTCCCCATTATTCTATTCTACTTTTTCAATGTCCCCTTGAGTGTCAGTATGGATTTCTTCTCCACATCCATTCTAGCAGTCCATTCCATGAGTACAGAACCCTCCCTGTGAAGAAGTACTTTTGGAGGTCCAGGGAGTAGCTATTCCCTATTATCTGCTATCTATGTTACCTCCTACTCTCTTTGTCCTTCCTAGTCATGATGATTCCCTTCTTTGGGTCATGCTGTTGTACACCCCTGTCAGTTATCTCATGTATTGTATGGTTTCCAGCAATAATAGATCTGTCTCCATCAATATTCCATGGTCATATTCTTTGACCATTGCTCCATTCAAATGTTTGGTGTTTTTTCTTTCAATTTCTTGCATCCTCCTTATGGGTCTGTCTTTGTATGGCCTTACTAACAGTACTAAATATGTGGTCCAGCCATGTTCAGGTAGGGTAAGATGAGTGCCTCTTTGCTTGCAAATTCTCTTTATTGAAATGATACCCAAGAATTCTGTCCTCTGTTACCACGTGTGAAGATAGCTGACGACTGCCAGCCTAGCCAGATAGAATTTTGTAGATAATTCTGTCATTTATAAATATTAATGTAAGCCACAGGCTTGTTCTCTTAAATGTGAAAAAACTGCATTGGATATTGAACTGCAAAAATGTAACAACAGTGAACTCTGCTGTAACAAAGCTGATAAGTCAATTCTTTGATGTCAAAATTTGGAGCCGATATGTCTAGAGGGAGGCATCCTGCCTATTGTAAGACCAGAGTTAATGGCTAGAATTTGTATGTATAAATGTCCTTTATTGCTCTGGTTTCTGACCAGGTGTAAAGAATGTAAATGTAGTTTCTGTTAGCCTGTGAACACCAGAGAAGTGTGAAGAATGATGTCATGTGAAGCAGCTCTGTGTTATCAATTTAAAGAGAGAGAATCAGAGAGCTCTGAGCATTTTGTCTTGAGAACATCCAACATCACCAGCACTGCTTTACTCTCTATATAAGTTATTCAGAACTGTGTTTTCTCTTAGATATAGCTAGGAAATAGGAAGATTAGACTAGTTTGTTTTTCTGTGATGTCAGAACTTTTCTACAGTATTATTTTAAACATTTTTGTGTGATCTCTGAACTCTTGACTAGCACTCTGTAGTAAGAAGTATTGTCTTGTGTTTTTATTATTTATTATTAAATATTTTAAACCTTTCAACTGTGGCTGTTTTATATAGAGTTAATTTAAGCTCTCGAGTATATTGCATGTATATAGTGATACTGCAGCAAGTCACTCTAATAAGCCTTGACTGTTCAGTCACACTTACCATTTGGATAATAATATTGCACAGTAATAATTGGACACCCTTTCAGAAGGGATTTTGAGTAGCTGATATTAGTGAGTGCTGGCAGCTGGTACTACATTTTAGATTGGGAAGAAAAGGAGCATAGTTGGAGAACATGTGCCAGCCTTCCCCATGAGTGTCTGTGTGGTTGTATATAACTCTTATCTCAAAGTGTGTGTGTGTGTGTGGGGGGGTCAGCTACTTGGGCAGGGACACGAAGCATGGGTTAGACAGAGAGGGTGCTGGAGGTTTTAGCTTACTCACTATGCTGAGATCTGGACCCTATATCTGTGCCAGTAGGGAATCTTATTGGGGACCTGGAGAGAAAGGGAGAAACCAGTCCCAGACTGACTGTGATTGCTGTGTGCTCTTAAGGGAAATTGTACTTTACTGTGTGTGTATTTATTATCCTTTCCATATATGGACTCCCCTCACTGGTGTTAGTGGTGAGGACTGAGGCTTCTTGATTGCTGGGCCAGTGCACGGGCATCACATATTAATTGTTTGACAGTGGTGGGACATCCACACCACATATTAATTGTTTGGCAGTGGTGGGATATCCACACCACATATTAACTGGTTGGCAAATACTAATTGGCTTGTAGTGGTGTGGGTAGATTGAATTCCTGTAGATTGTGTACAATGATCACTGAAGGTGTTTTTGTACTCTAAATCAGCCATGCATTGATTACTCAGAGTTCAGATCACAATTGTTTTATTTCTTTTGTTAGCTTAGTTGGTCAGGGAGAGCAAGCATAAACCTGACTATTGCAGACATGATTGCAGCTTTCGTCACAGCTGCATCAGAAAACAACAACCAGGAGGATGATCACACTGGCAGTGGAGATGTACCACCCTCAGAGAATGGACAGCTCAACCTTTCTGCAGAGGACGTAAAAATCTATCTGGAGCTAAAGAGACTTGAGGCAGAGGTCAGGCATTTGGAAATAGAAGCAGCTGAGAGACTGAGATGTCTGCAGGCTGAGGAGAATGAGAAACTGCTATGTCTGGAAGCTGAGGAAAAGGAGAGGCAAAGGCAGCATGAGAAAGAGATGCTGACTCTTTGCCAGAGTTATGGAGGTAATGGGGAAGGGAGTAACTGGACCCCAAAAGCACAAAAGGTCAGTAAATTTCTTCTGCAGTTTGAAGATTGGTTAATTTTGATAGTTTCATTCATATTTTTGAGAGGGTATGCAAACAGTACGATGTTGATCTAAGGGTCTGGGTATGGTTGCTGACCCCCTTACTCCATGGTAAAGTTGTAACTGTGTTGTTTAAATTTGCTGATTGTGAATATTTTGATTATTCTGCTGTTAAAAATCACTTGTTAGAATGTTTTAAGGTAACACCTGAAACGTATTCGAAAAAGTTTTGTGAGCATAGATGCAAGGCAGATGAAAGTGTGTGTGAATATGTTGCTGAACTGAGCACTTATTTTCAAAGGTGGGTGAGTGGATGTCAGGTGACCACTTTTTAAGAGCTGGCAAACCTTTTGGTGAGGGAACAAGCCGTTAGCACTTTGCCTGAGGATATGATGATCTCATCAGCTGATGGACAATGTGCTACTTTAGATGAGTTGGGGAAGAAGGGAGGCCTACACCTAGCAAGCAGGGCATCCTTGCACAGGAAAGGGACCCACAATACTGCTCATGGGTCTAAAGGAACCCATGGTGGGCAGCACAGACTGCCCCAATAGAATCTGCCAGTAGCAGCGGAAGCCACTAGTCCAGGTACACATCCAGGACCTAGGGTTAAATACTTTGAATGCAGCCAGTGTGGCCATGTGGCATACACGTCCATGGAGGCAAGGTGGAGAACAAAAGGTGAGAGAGACAGTAAGTGGGAAAGACAAAATGCCAATAGTAGATTGTCTTGAGACAACAAGGGTACCAAACTACCATCATGCAGATGTCCTGATAGGGAAGGATTTGGGTGAGGCTGTACCATGTGTTTTTGCAGTTACACACAGTCAGGCTAGGAGACAAGTTTATGGGTTTGGTAGCTGGGGGAGACTCATACAGACTGCATACTTGCATCCAGGACTGGTGAGGTGGTTACTTCAGGGAGGGACCTACTCTGTAGCAGTGAGACTGAATGTGAGCCACAGCTGCTTGTGGGTACTGATGTTCCCTTGGACAGAGTGACTGCAAAGGTAGAGGTGAGTAGTAGTACCCAGGCTGACAGTGAGGCACCACTGTCAGAGGATGCCAGACTTCCTGTGGAAGTAAACCGGGAAGGGTTACCATGACAGAGTTGAGACAGGCTCATCTCTCAGACCCTACATTGCAAGGTCTGAGGCAGGTAGCTAGTGAAGCACCTGATTCTCAAGAGAAGGGGGAAATCTTTATACTGGGACAAAGGATTATTGTATAGAGAGTGGACCCCTGAGGAAGAGCTAGAAGGTGAGAGTGTACAGCAGTTGGTAGTGCCTAGAGCCTACCATCTGGCACTTCTAGCCATAGCACATGATATTCCCTTTGCAGTACATATGGGCATAAAACCTACAAAGAGACATATTATGCAGAATGTCTATTGGCCTGGAATTTCCAGAGATGTAACAGGGTACTGCAGGACCTGTGAGCGTGCCAAAAGGTAGGCAAGGCAGGAGACAAGGTGAGAGCTCCTTTGAAGTATTTGCCTGTGATTGAGGAGCCATTTTAGAGGGTAGCTGTTGATATTGTGGGGCTTCTGAGTACCCCAAGTTCCACAGGGAAAACTTCTATCCTAATGGTAGTGGATTATGCTGCAGGATACCCTGACACAGTGGCTTTGTCCTCCATTGAGGCAATAAAAGTGGCAAATGCTTTATTAGAGATTTTCAGCAGGGTAGGTTTCCCAAAAGAAATACTGACTGACAGAGGTGACAATTTCATGTCAGACCTGATGGCTTGTCTGTGGAAGTACTGTGGGGTGAAGCACATGAAGACCACCCCCACCATCCCCAGACTAATGGTCTGGTTGAGAGGTTAAACTCTATGATCAAGTCCATGCTACGGGCATTTGCAGACCAGTTTAAGAGGGAGTGGGACAAACATTTTCCCCATCGGTTGTTTGCTTACAAAGAGGTTCCCCAGGAATCCACAGGTTTTTCACCCTTTGAGTTCCTGCATGGGCATAGAGTGAGGGGACCTCTAGATTTAATTTGAGATGAGTGGGAAGGTGAGTGTAAATCTCACAAAGAGTCTGTTGTGGCATATGGCTAAACCTCAGGACAATGCTCAAGGAACTCATGGGCTTGGCCCAGGAAAACCTGGCAGAAGCCCGACAACAGGAAAATGTGTGGTACGACAGGAATGCTCGAGCTAGAGGGTATGCTGTGGGGCACCAGATAATGGTTCTCATTCCTGTCAGACACAACAAGCTGCAAGCAGCTTGGGAGGGACCCTACAAGGTGATAAAAAAGGTAAGTGATGTTAACTACATGGTGGAACTGTGGCTGTTTTATGTATTGTTAATTTAAGCTCTAGAGTACATTGTATGTATATAGTGATACTGTACCAAGTCACTATAATAAGCCTTGACTGTTCAGTCATACTTACCGTTTGGATAATAATATTGCACCGTAATAATTGGACACCCTTTCAGAAGGGCCTTTGCTAGCTGATATTAGTGGGTGGCAGCAGCTGGTACTACCTTTTAGACTGGGCAGAAAAGGGACACAGCCGGAGAACCTGTGCCAGCCTTCCCCAGGAGTGACTGTGTGGTTGTATATAACTCTTATCTCAAAGTGTGTGTGTGTCAGCTACTTGGGCAGGGACACAAAGCACTGGTTGGACAGAGAGGGTGCTGGAGGTTTTAGCTTGCCCACTAGGCTGAGATTTGGACCCTATAGCTGTGCCAGTGGGGAATCTTTTTGGGAACCTGGAGAGAAAGGGAGAAACCAGCCCCAGACTGACCATGATCTCTGTGTGCACTTAAGGGAAATTGTACTTTACTGTGTGTGTATTTATTATCCCTTCCCTATATGGATGCCCCTCACTGGTGTTAGTGGTGACGATTGAGGCTCCTTGATTGCTGGGCCAGTGCACGGATGTCACACCATGGTACTGCAACTCTCCTCCCGGTCATCAAATCCAGATGTAATCAAAATGTCCGATCCTTTTCCTCCTATGTATCTATAAAATTCACTTCACATCAGGGTTATTGTAAACTAACTATTACTTTGCATTTGTCTATAGTGAACCTTGTTTTAATAAAATAATTTAATGTTTCTAAGAACAGAGTTTTTCTTCTGTTTGTTTTTTTTTTGTTTTTTTTCCTTCGACCTGGTCTACCACCGAATTGTCCAACTGCTTGTTTTTGGTCTACAGTGAACATCAAAGGCCATTTTCCACCCCACTTGGTTAGTCTTTCAAAATTCCTGCTTAGACTGTTTCCCATCATTCATTGCTGTACCTAACTTTGTGCAATCACAAAATAGTTATGTCATATTTTCTTTTCCCCAAGATGTGACTGAAACAAATAAACTAAAGAGTACTTGGATCACAGACCAAACCTGTAATATTTCACTAAACGCCTTATCCAATCCTGACATCATTTACTCTGACCTCCTCTGTATTCTACCCTTTGATAATGCAGCAATCCAATTACTCTGTCTTGATCTGACAGTAATCTTTTACAAGTTTCATAGTAACTACCTTTGTAGCAGTGCCTCAAAGAATTTGGTATAGTCCAGAAAGACCCAGTTTACCAGTACTGTTCTGGCAAGCTCACAGGTAAGCCAGTCATAAAACTGGATTTTGTATAACTGTCAACTCTTTCTGGCTAATACATGCTAGTTGTTTTGAAGATCATCACTATCTAGAATGGCAACCAGCCTTTTTTTCAGAATTCTGCCCATGATTTTCTTGGCTACTGCTGTTTAAGTTCAGACTTATTATGATGCTTTATAACCAAAGCTCTATTGCTGTATAATGCACTTATAATAATAAAACAACTCAGCAATAAAACATAAAACATCAACTAGAATCATCATAAGCCAGACTGAATAAGTATGTTTTAATGCCTGCTTGAAAACAGCCAGCATGAGATACTTCATTGAGGTAGCAAGCATAGCAATGGACTTGATAACAGAATGAGTAAAATTCATAAGTTTCCAAGTTCACCAATGGAACTGTCAGCAGCCCCTCGCAGGATGAATGTAAAACCCACCCAGGACAATAGGGCTCAAAAAGTTCCTTCAGGTAGCTGGGATCTGAGCCATGAATAGGCAGATATACTAACACTAGGATCTTAAAAATGATCCTATCACAGATTGGAAGCCAATTAAGACTGTGCAAAAGTGGTGCAACATAATATAACATGGAATACTTGTCAGTAGCCTTGCTGCAGAAATCTGCACCATTTATAGGCAGTCCAGCTACTTGTTAAGCACTCCCAAGCAAAGGGCATTACAGTAGTCCAGTCTGGAAGAGATCATTGCATAAGCAACAAACAAGAGCTCTGATTGAGGCATTACATGTTTAATTGCAGATATATTCCTTAGGTGGAAGTAAAAAGACTCAACTAAAGCTGATGCCTGGTCCTGAAATATCAATTGTGAGTTGATAATAACCCCCCAGGTTCTGCACTTTTGAACATACTCAAGCTTATCTCCCCATATAATATGTAGTTGGGTAATGGTACTGTAGAAGAGTCTCTCACAGTTGCATGAATACAAATGGCTTCATCTCTGAAGTGTTCAGTTTTAAATGATTTTCATTAATTCATGTGTGGATGGCTTCAAGATCATCAGTCAGGGAATTAATACACACCATCTCATCCTAGGGAAAAAAGAAACAAATATGAGTATCATCTAAATAAGTATGATATGCTAAACCCCTTTCCCTCAGTAGATCTTTTAACAGACGTATGTACATAGTAAATAATAAGGGCCCATAACAGAACCTTGTAGAATCCTATATTCAAGAAGGTAGGGCAAAGACAGACTGAATCCAGAACAGACTATGTGTAGAGTTAGACAGGTAAGAAGAAAACAGGCCAAGACTCATAGCTGTAATCAACTGTAGAAATGTAAATATTCTGTTAGGATGCCATGATTGTCTGTGTCAAAAGCAGCAGAGAGATCAGGAAGAACAGCACTGTATAGCACCTCTGGTCTCTTGTCATTCGGAGATCATTAACTACTCTAATTCCAACCATTTCAGTGCTATAGCAAGTACAATACCTAACTGGAAGAGATCAATGAGTCCACTGTCAGGCAGATGGGTTTCCAACTGCCTGAAAACAAATTTCTATGTAATCTTACATAAAAATGGAAGACGAGAGATTGGGCAATAATTATTGAAATTATTTTGATTAAGAGATGGTTTCTTAAGGGTTGGGATAACCAAAGCCTCTTTCAAGGAAAGGGAATATCTCTTCCCTCATTATGTTACCAAGATCCTTTAAATCTTTGGTTCTAGTACATAAGGATTAGCTAAGACCTGCCTAGATGGACAAGGGTTTCCACATGCAAGTTGTTTCTGGCAAAGTGACAACGATGGTAGTCAACTCACCAGGATATGGAATACTGAACACTGACCAAGACTTTAGAGGATTGGGGAGACCTACTGAGCCACCCTTGGGGCCAGCTGGGAGAAGAGCAGACTTACTGTAGGCAATATTATCAGCAAACAATTGAGCAGCCACCTCACATTTGCTTGTATACAATACTATTCTGGATATTCCTTCTTAGATATTTTGATTTTTTTCCAAGAAATCACTGCTTGAGTTAGCATAATACTCATTAAGCTCAGTCTTATCACGCCAGAGGCTGGTTCAGCTACAGTGAAGCTTCAACCAGTGTCCATCTCTATGCATAGTATGGACAGAATGGTTAAACCAGGATTCTCATCTCTTGGTAGAGACGGGGAATGTGATTTGGGGCTAAAGTGTCTAGGGAAATTACACTAACATGCCTGAAGTTTCCAGTATAAAAATAAATGAATGCTCCCCTCCTTGAGCAAAGATGGCCACACTTGTTGTCCTCCAGTTCTCAGGCACTTTTACACTCATTATTGATTTGTTGAAGAACTCTACTGAGGGACATGCTCTGGCTCAATTTATAATGACTATGGGAAGGGCCTCTTGTGTTTCTTCTGTTTTATCTTCTTTATGGGAGCCAATTGCTGGGGAAAAAGGTATGTGTGCGGGGGTGGAATTAGTACCAAATATGGTGTATGACTGGTTCACCTGGTGTTCTTCAGAAAGGTACAAATCTTCACATTTTGCCAATCATACTGCTGCATGCCAAGTAGTTGTTTCTACTGGTTTTGTAACTTAAGCTATTATATTAGAGTTTTTTATCTGAATGATTTGCTATGGCTGCCCACTTAAACAGTTTGAAATTCTGCATCCGGAATGATGACATTCCAGGAGCTTTACAATCAAATGTCATGGCTGTACACAAAACTGCCAAATCAACATCTTTTCTGACCAACGTGTTTACAGTTAATAGTAAACTAAAATCATTTACTGCCTCTAACAAGGAAGACATTAGTAATGAAGGCACGCTGCCTCTGCTCCTAAATGAACACAGAGCGTAGATGAGTGCAGGGGGTGTGTCTGAGAGCAGAGCTCTGACAATACGCATGCCACTGCACTCAGGAAGTGCTGTTTGGCAATAACAATGAGTGAGAACACTCATAGGAGGTTGCATACCTCCCAACTGTACAAATCACTGCATAATGTCCACAAATTTGTTGCCCATACAGTTGGCCTGTACCCCAGATGTACCCTGAAATCATGGGATGATGTCACAAATGAAGCCGTGAAATAATGGCATACATATGAGTGTCATACACCAAAATCCATCAGAAAACATATATTAACACCAGTCCTGTTACTCTAGCAACTGTCCCAAGTTTATAAGAGCAATAATTAAAATATGCCCATAGTTGGACCTCATGTTGTCAAGCTTTGTACAGATAATGTGCATTAAGAGGTTGAGAGGTATGGAGGATGGTAGGATGTCTACCAAATATGCAAATGCCTGCAGGAATCCGCAGCAATAAGTGAAACCTGTCCCCTCCAAGAGAAAATAGCAGTAGAATTTTTTTTTTTATCAAACAGATTAAATTTAACAGTAGATGCACGGGTTTGCCCATTGCTTAGCTACACATACTATAATGGCACAAGAAGATAAATATCAAGACACATTCAAATGAAGCAGTACTGCAATAGTGTAGTGGTCAGAGTGTTCGCCTTGCGAGCAGTCATTCCCAGTTCAATTCTGACTGTAATAAATTCCATTTTCCATGTCAAATCACTTATGAACATTTGTTTGCCATATAACTTACTATATAACATATATTTGTGAACTGGAGTATTGCATTAAATGCAGATGTGAGGTGTCATTGTAATAATGTTATAAAATCCACAGATAAACACAAGTGCCCCATACAGTATATGTACACATGAATCAGGGATATGAATTGAAGGTATAATGTGTAATGAATGATAAATCCATACAGTATCCAAATCTACCACCTTACCAAGAGCCATGTTACATTTCTATCTAAATTAGTGCAGGGGTAAGAGGGAGTAAGCACTTGTAAGCAGTAGTAAGTGGGTTTAAGCCCATCTGCATGGGGGTAAGCAGTGCACACACAGGTTAAGCAATATTGAAGCAAACTCCCTGTAAGCATATTTAATTGGAAGTTAGCATTACTTACCATCATGCAAATCTGCGCAAACCCACTTACAATTGCTTAAAAGTGCTTTAATCGCTCTGTATCCAACAGCCGCTGTTCTGCCCAGAAACAAAATAAACAGGCCTTTTAGGTCTTGAACCCAGGACCCTGTACACTAGAGTCACAGTAAACCAGTAGGCCATCACAGTAGTACATAAGATTGAGGTATCTCCAAACAGACCCTCACTACAGGAAAATCAAATTTTACATGTGAAAGGAATCTATATACAGTTTTATGTCGTATAACCTACTGCATAACATAAATATGTGAACTGGAGTACTGCATTAAGTCCAGATGTGAGGTGTCATAGTAATAAAGTGTTGAAATCCCCCAATAGACACAAGGACCCCATACAGTGTACGTACACGTGAATCATGGATACCAAACACATATATAACATGTAATGAATGATAAATCAATGCCAAACAGCAAATAGTGTGCAAATTTAAAATTAAGCAATGCTAAGCATTGCACACCCCTGCTTACTAGGTATAAGCAATGTGTAGGGCAGCTAAATCAGTTTGCCCATTGGTATACCCCTTTAAGCAATGCCAACCTTGGGTAAGCAGGTTTTTCCCATAGCTTAGCATTTTCAAAACTGTCCAATCATGACAAAGTGCAGGAAATCGGCCCTATTTAAACCCCACAGGTGGGAATACATCTCTTAACTGATTGCAGCTTCCTCCTATAGGCATTATGGCCATTGTGTATGAAGGATCGTGCTTCCGGGCACAGCACTGGGGCATGCAGGAGTCCAAAGTCATGGTGGGACTCCTTGTTAAAGACCATGACCAGGGGCTGTTGCAGGGCCAGTACCAGGGGTCCCAATATAAAGAGGAAGCCTGGGACCGTCTCACCTGTGACCTCACCAATGCCACTGGCATCGCTTGAACTAGTGAGCAGGTCAGGCATCACTATGGTGACCTGAAATGGAGAAAGAGGGAGCTCTTGGATCAGTAGATCCAAGAAGCTAGGCAGACAGGTGATGTCCCAGCCATGTGTATTTATCAGTCTACTACCTGTTTAATAATTGCCAGCTCATGTATATTATGGATAGGTATGGCTAAATATTCTTCTTATGTCTTTGACAGTGGCAGATGAGCGGGCTGTGAATTGGGAAGCCCATGCCTGTAGACTGCAGAGGTTGCGTCGTGAGCCAGGTTAGTAATAATTTTGCATGTGTTTCTTCTTCTTCTTTCAGCTTTTCCCGGTTAGGGGTCCCCACAGCAGATCACCTGTCTGCTCATGATTGGCAGTGGAGTTTTACAGTGTCGAGTTGCCAGCCCGGCGCTCAACCTTCCACAGAAGGCACTCACATGCACACACTCACACCTATGGCCAATTTAGAGTGTCCAATACACCTACTGCATGTCTTTGGGATGTGGGAGGAAACCGGAGCACCCGGAGGAAACCCACGGGACCACAGGGAGGACATGCAGACTCCACACAGAAGGCACCCCAGCCGAGAATCAAACCGGAGAATCTCTTGCTGTGAGGTGGCAACGCTAACCGCTGCACCACCGGGGCTGCCCAATAATTTTGCATGTACTGTCATAAGAAATAAATCTAAAAGTAGTAGAAAGTTCATTGCCAGTATAAAACCTGTATTATGTATGTCATGTACTGAATAAACCAGACAATATGGCAGGAAGAGTCTCATATAGGTTGTATGTAAATAAAAGGTTAACAGCCTGGCAATCAAGGTCTAACTCCTGGACTGCTGGTATTTACTCTGGTATCATATGGTAATGTAGTGTTGCAATCTCTTAATAGTACTGTTGTATTAAGCACTGTTATCCACACTGTGCTACATAAATAAAATGTGTAGGATTGTCTGTATATGACTGTTGTAATCACAAGGTTATATTGTACAACTGAGAGAGACTTAGACAGCAAACAGTGAAAAGATAGACAACATAATCCAAATAGCACACTCAACTGAGACGTGAAGTGTTGTATTTTTATCATGGGAGTGGTAGTAAGCTGTATGCAGAATCATACCCCACAACTGCACAGATATTGTCAGAAAGTCCAGATAATTGGGTAAGTTCCCTGCCTGTCACCCTGTTCCCCTGGCAAATCAGTGGGATGATCCCAGAAGTTTCGGCAGCAAATAATGACATACAACTGATTGTCAGTCATCATAACTGTTAGAAATATATCCATAAGAACAAACCTGTCACTCTAACAACTAACCAAATTGTTATGAGAGTAATACGCAAAGTATGTCCCAACTCCATCCCCATGTTGTGAAGCTATGACCAGAGTGTGTGCAGTAACAGAGTGAGATGTATGTGCATAATAATAATGTGGAATCTGGTAATATGCGTGGAAACACTCAGGTAGTGTTAACAAACATTCCCCCCACAGGTCTATCAGATACAAAAACTGTGCCTAGAAATAAAAGATTGAAATCCTGGACTGGTACTGTTTAGTCTGGTATTATATGGCAGTGTTAGTGTTGCAGTATCTCTGACTAATAAGCTATTACTCATCACTGTCATCCACACAGTGCTATATAATACAACTGTCTAGGAAACCCTGTATAACAGTGTTGTAATTGCAAGGTCAGATTGTAAAACCATAGGAGATTTATAGACAAAATTCAGAGAAAAGATGCACAGCAATATCTATATAGCACACTCAATTGTGATGTACACTGTTTTATTTTAGCACACACAGCAATGGTTCGAATCCTGGGAGTGGTAGTAAGCTGTATGCAGAATCATACCTCTCGACTGTACAGATCTGTCTGGAATATCCAGATAATTGGCCCATATCTGCTGGTTGTTACCCTGTCCCCCTGGCATATCAGCATGTTAATCTCTGATATTTAGGCAGCATTTAATGTCATATAACTGTCAGGCCGGTAAATATTTGGAAAATGTCTATGAAAACAAACCTGTCATTGTACAACTTAACAAAGGTTTATGAGGGCAATAGTCCAAATATGTCCCAGTTTCACCTGAATGTTGTCAAGACATCCCCAGAGTGTGTGCAATAAGAGATGAAGAGGTATGTGCATAACATCAACCTGGAATCTGGGAATATGCGTAGAAACAGTCAGGTAGTGTTAACAAACAATACCTACATGGGTATATCAGGTAAGTGGTGTATACTGCAGGTAAAACACAGTTCATATATATATTTGTCTACATCCATACCACTGTCCAAACTAAGGCCATAGGGTAGTGTAAGAATACATGTAAGGTACAGATCACAGCACTGACTAGGAAAGTAATGAAAACTACAGGGATATACAAGTTGATAATTGACATCTCCCCCCACGATATCTGAAACAATAAACTAAATACACAACTCAATCAGTATGTGCACTATTAAATCTACTGTTGGGACATATATCCTATTGTTTGATAAATATTGAAATTTGTTTCTATGCATTTGCCATGTTGAAATACTCCCACATTGGTGGCATGCTGCCATCAATGTACCTGCATACTGCTGTAATGGCCAGTGTGGTTCCATATATGCATGTGTTATGTTTGCTATACAACTGTTCCATATCTGATGTTTTGGGTTAATGGGAATATCTATGTATGCTGTTATACCTAATCCTGGAATGTGTTGACTATTAATAACCCACATATGTTTTAAAATTTAAACACCATAGCACATTCAGGAAGGGCGCTCCCAGCAGACCCACCTCTCCCACCTCATTTGGCCATGGCACCAGGCAACAGCACGTCTGGGGCCCACCCCAGGGAATCCTCATCCACTGGTCCTGCACCACCTTCGGGTGTAACCACCTCAGGGTATGGGGCTCACCCCCCCAGGAACGGGAGCAGACAGGATACTGTCACTCATCATCAGGTCCGGGGTCTGGTGTGTAGTGAGCTCTGCAGGGAGCTTGAAGATCTGCTACACCAGTTTGAGGGCTGCGTGGAACAACTAGAGGGTCAGCCTGCCCCACCTACTCAGCCCGCAGCATAGCCACCTTCAGGGCCATGGTGACTGCCCATGTGTGGGGACCTCAGTCCCACTGTTTCCACTAGGGGGCTCATGGGCTTCTGACTTCCAAACATCCCTCCCCATCCAAGGTGTTTACCCCCCACATGTGTCATATACCACCCATATATGCTGTCTTGTCTGTATTGTCTGTTATCCTACCCAAACTTCCTCCCCAAATATACCTACTATCCCTCCCCAACATCCCACTCTCACCTTTAAAAAAAAGGGCAATCAGTTCCCAAAAAAAATCTCACCCCCTACATAGCTGTCCATTTCGCACACTTGTCCACTGGACACATGTAATCTGGTCTAATTGGCTTCACAATATATTATTGTTGCCCTCACCCCTCTCAGGGGTATGTGTCCAAATCTACCTCCAAATCAGTGTATATGCACAGCTGTTGCTGGAGAAGAAATGGGCAGCTATGGACCTTCCCTACACTCGTCTTGCACATCCCTAGCTATTTTCCCTACTGTCTTTCCCTCCTTGTGCCCCTATTTCACCACTTTCCTGTCAACCCTTTTTCTTTTCTTTTAAAGAAATTAGCATGGGGGTAACTTTAAAGCAGCAGTAAGCGGGTTTAAGCCTGTTTGCGCAGGGGTAAGCAATGCCTACACAGGATAACAATTTAGAAGCTGAGTATAAGAAACTGTAACCGGAAGTTAGCAGTGCTTACCATCATGCAAACCTGCACAAACCCACTTATAACTGCTTAAAAGTGCCTTAATCTCTCTGTATCCAATGGCCCTTATTCTGCCCAGCAACAAAATAAACAGCCATTGTAAGGCTTGAACCCAGGACCTTACACAACATAACCAAAGTCATTTACCACTAAGCCATATCAGATATACAAAACCCTGACATTTTCACAAACATAACATCCAACACAGTCATTCAACAGTGCAGGAAATGTATTTATACATGTAGATGTATGTATGTGTGTATATAGTTTTATATATATATATATATATATATATATATATATATATATATATATATATATATATATATATATATATATACATATATGTATACATATATATATATATATATATATATATATATATATATATATATATATATATATATATATATATATATATATATATATATCTGTTTACATGTATATATCTGTTTTATATATATATATATATATATATATATATATATATATATATATATATATATATATATATATTTTATAAATATATATATATAAATATATATATATATATATATATATATATATACACATGCTTACATGTTTACATGTATATATATATATATATATATATATATATATATATATATATATATATATATATCTGTTTACATGTATATATATATCTATATATATATATATATATATATATGTTTACATGTATATATCTGTTTACATGTAAACATATATATATATATATATATATATATATATATATATATATATATATATATATACAGATATATATCTATAGATATAAAAAAGAACATAACAAATACATATATGACCAAAGGCACCATTAATGGGGGTGAGGGGGCCCAAGCTAAGTACCTCTTGTAAGTATTGATATCACCCCCTCCCCCACAGCCAAACAAATCTGCCTTGCAACACAATACCAACATCTGCAAGTCCCATACCCAGGGCCCTACATAGCCACAAGAAGTTAGCAGTAATCCATCCCACCTGTATGATGTCAGGATAGTATCAATAACATATCATGTAGTACAGTGTGGCTACCATAGGGAATGTACAATGTATGATTCACTCATACAAAAGACAATGATTGCATGAAACATATATCCACAGAGAAGTCAAAGTATATGACACCACACACAGGTTTGCATACATAAGAATGTTTTATTTGTGTACTATTACAGTTGTATATGCCATGTCATATAGCTGTTAGGTCTTTGAAATACATATTAACTGAGTAATGCAACTCTCAAGCAGATAATTTAATACAGCAATCTGAAAGCATAACATATGTTGCTGTCCAGGCCAAGGCCTTCAAGTAGTACAACAGTAAAGAAAGAATGGGCTAGAGGATAACACTTAATGAACAGTAAGTAATGCAAATGTATAGTTCAGCAGCCTCCAATTAAACTCTTTTTTCAACCCTTGGGGGAAAAGTATTAAGTTGCCACAACGAGGATGTATCTGTTACATAACAATTCTTAACTGAAAACATCACTATCACACTGACGAACAGAACAGTCTGTATGACAGTAAGCACTAGGCCACCAATGTTCCCAAGGTGAAATGTATGAAAATGTACAGCCATATATCTTAAGGCAGCTTACTACTGATATCCCTCACATGTTGTAACAGCCTAGGTTATATATGGTGCGTACCCCTTCCCTATAGAATGACTTACAGGGGCATATAACACTGTTACATACACTGACCTCTGGATTGCAGAAGGACATACATGTTTTGTCCAGCTGTAGCACACATATATATGGACCATACCCCACAATATGTGTGGGGACCACAACAGCAATGGAATGATGGCAGGAATGGCAGCATGACATAATCACAGGCCACTACATAACAACAGCCTCTTAGTGCATGTCATATGGACAAAGCCTGGTATATAGCAGTAGGACAGAGGCCGGAGCACATGGCCATATTTGGAAAAGTGTTGTTATATACTGACAAGGTTGCTTGTGTTACAGGATAGTCTGCAACATACCCTTAGTCAGGAATATGAAGTCAGAAATACAAATGGAGGTAGCCATGTACTGATAGTACTTAACAGACACAATGCCAGCGATATATCTGACACAAGACCTGTGTGGTAGACAGACAAAACATAACAGGCTGTCACCTGATCATGTGCATCACCTACAAAATCCATGCTGCAATAGTATGCATTTGTCTATACCTCTTGTTTATATTATTTCTCCATTTGTCTTGTAAACTTTTGTTTGATTTATTGATGTTTACCTATCATCTAATTAACTTGTATTGCCTTGCGTTAAAAACATATTGTATCTATATGTCTAGTAACTGTTAGTGGAGCTTTTCTCCCCGGGCCTCTACTGAAAATGGACATGTATCCAGATGGACTGGCCCAGTCAACAAATGTAAAATAAAATAAAAACAGGCAATCCTCTGGCCATCATGTGGATAGGCCCACAGTTGAAAGCTATGCAGACAGACTGCATTCCATGCTAAACTAGCATGTACACACAAACCCTGTAACACTGGTGGTATACAATGCATATAACAACACTACTCACATTATCTATAGGTCTGGAACCTCATACAAATATGTAGCTGGCCTGAGTCTTCAAGTCCGCTTGTAAGAGGTGTTGCTATCTGTTGTCCGTAACACTGCTGCCCGCACACGGGAAGGATGTCATCCATACAGGAAAGGTAAAGGGACCATGCCCACATGATATAGGAATTTATAGTAGTGGGTTGCCATGACAGTGGTATTTGGAAGTACTACACAGCATGCTGCATGCAGGTAGCAAGTGCTGGTCACTGATTGGTGCAGAGGCCATCACCTGATCATGTGCATCACCAACAAAATCCATGCTGCAATCTATTCAAAGTAGCTTAATCCATTTAGTGGGAGAGACGGAGAGAGAGAGAAAAAGGAGAGTGAAAGCAAAAAAAAAAAAAAATACAACAAAAAAAATACATCCATCCAGCCATCCACAGAGTAAACTATCCAGAAGAGACATGATTCCCACAACAGGTATGTGAAGAAAATATGCATGTAACTGAATGTAGTACTTGGTCCATAATAATGGGATAGATGATGTGGAATGA
>NC_056727.1:243182784-243190284 GCF_019279795.1 Protopterus annectens
TATATACATATATATATATATATACAGATATATATATATATATATATATGTGTGTGTGTGTGTGTGTGTGTGTTTATGTCTACATATATACAAACACTCTTATACACACATATGTATATAAATACATGTCCCCTACTTTTGTATGACAGTGCTGCATATGTGTGATGTTCCCTCACACATATCAATACACACACACACACACACACAGGCATATATATATATCTATCTATATATATATATATATATATATATATATATATATATATATATATATTTATTTATTTATATATATAGCAGTAAGTGTGTGTAAAATGGACAGTTATGTCAGGTGTGAACCCCATATTGGGAACACATTGCCCTTGTTTGTGAAGGTGGGATTGGTAATTTGGGGAAGGATAGCAGGTATATTTGTGGAGGTGGGCTGGGTTGGAAGATAGAGAAGACAGCCTACAGGGTCGGTATATGACACATGTGATGGGTAAACACTCTGGATGGCAAGTGTCATCTGCGATGTGTAAGCCCATGAGCCCCCATATGGAAACAATAGGACCAATGTTCCCACCCATTGGCAGTCACAATATCAGCTTCATGGCCCTGAAGCTGCTTGGGCTGGAGGCTGAGCAGGAGGAGCATTTGGACCCTGTGAGTGTGTACTGAGGGCCTCAAGGTGCTGTAGCACATCCCCCAAGTCTCTGTGGAGCTCCCTATGCACCAGACCCCGAACCTGACCTCAGATGACAGGATCTTATCTGTGTTTGCTCCCAGGGGGGTGAACACCATCCCCTTAGGTGGTTCCACCTGAAGGTAGTGCAGGGCCAGTAGATGAGGAGGCCACAGGGTGGGTCCCACATGTGATGTGGCCTTATAACATGGCCAGATGAGGTGGGAGAGGTGCTTCTGCTGGCAACTGTTCCCAAACCATGCTATTGTGTCACTGTTATAGAACATATGTGGGTAGTAATAGTCCACACATTCCTATATCAAGTCCAAAAGTATGCATAGATATCCCCAATAACACAAAATAACAGATGTGCAGCAATCACATAGCAAACAGAACTTATGCATATGTCGAACCATAGTGGCCCTTACAATGACATGCAGGTGACATTGTCCATAACAGGCCACCAGTGATAGTGTCAATACGATATATGTCCCAATGGTAGGTATTTTGTAGACATAACTTTTGATCTGTGTGATCAGATTGTTGTTGCAGATATGGGGGGCAGAGATGTGTATTAAAACTATGATAACCTTGCAGTATAAGGTCCTCAGACCTGTTTCCATCTTTATGTCTTTCAGCCAGTATGTCCAGAGAGAGGTTGCCCATTTATACAGTGGAGGAGAATGATGTAATCATGTCACACCTGGTGCAGCATTACCAGGTGTTGTTCGACCAAACAGCCCATGATCAGCAGGAGTGGACCACTCTGTGGAACGATCTAGTCCATGGGGTAAATGATGTCGGCCTGCATAACCGCAGTTATGCGCAGGTCCAGCATCGATGGACAGATCTACTTTGCCACACCCATCGGCATGCTGCTGCAGTCAGGAGGGACCAGCTCGCAACAGGGGGAGTCATGTCATCCAGTCCCCCTGACACATGTTGAGGACCTCCTTGCCAGCCCCGGGACACTTGCCCGCCCGCACACACAACATCTGGTGGAGAACATAGTGAAGGTGGGTGCTACCCACACAATGGCAGAGGAGTGTGCAGGTAAGGCCACAGGGCACATCAGTAGACCACTGTTGCATATCCATCCACATCTGTACAGTTAGATCATGCATATGTGAGATGAAATATATATAGTCTGTTGCTGCGTATTAGTAATAAACAGATGTGCATAATCTGTAGTATTGTGGACTTGTACTGTTGATGTACTGTAATGCTGCACCCACCCTGTACCAATGCCACAGCAGTGGCTACTGACATCACATCTCTCACACACTTATGTAGGTCCCTCTAGTATACCTCCAGGGCAGCAGCCTGTAGCTGGTGAGTATGGTGCTTTTTCAGGTTTGCCAATACACCATTAATGTTATGGCCACGGTCTATTCCATGCACACATTTAACACACCTACCCATAATGCATGCTGTATATGTTTATGTATTGTTCCTGTTAACTGCACTGCATTACAGTAGTCACCATGATGGTGTATCTGAAGGGCATGTCAGACTCCTGCAATATAACTAACATCCTGTCATTGCAAAATGTCCGCACAGAGATGAACATAATGGTGGGGCAAATGACTAACAGTAGGGACATGTGTGAAACATCACCCTTATACAGTGCTACAACAGTGTATACACCAGTATTACAATGGCAACTGTTACAGATCTACACTATGGCATATCACAATACTGCAGTCCGCAACCCATACAACATGCAATGTGGTCCTAACATGAGCAAATAGTGTGTAATATGGAATTGTATGTTAGGACAGCAAATATGGGGAATATATACCTTCACAAACACTGGAAGCATATGTGTGCACACGCTCCAGATAAAATATAGTGGAAGCAGCTGTTGAGGTACTGACAGCATGCATTCTTCATGAAAATGCACCTTCCAGCAAGTACACGTCCCCAATGTCACACCAAGAAATAGTCTGCTGTCCAAGACATTTGGCTATCAAATGTGCCCACTTACCTGCAACAGAGGCAGCCATGGCTTGCACACATCTTACATGCCATGGAGTGGACCCCATACCCAACAGGTAGCACCCAGGAGTTGGATGTAGCCATACCTCACCACTGCATATATCATGGAAAACAGTGCATGCAATCATGTATGTGGCGAGGATGTATGGGACAGGAATAATGTAGAAAAAAACAGATGGCCATCCAAAAGAGATGATGTCACATGTAGCAAACCGGTCATGCAGACTGCCTAGTAACATGCCACAACACTGAGGTAGTTGCAGGAATGTCTAGCAAGTACTAACTGTGCAGTACCCATGTCAGCAATTGCCTGGACTCTGCATATGTGTGGCCCATGGGTTAGGGTAATTAGATGGGACAGTTGTACACACGAAACATCAGCCAGACCTCTCTACAGGTAGCGTATGCATAACAGAAAATGTCTCCAAAATGCATACATTGCAATGTGTACTGGTGTACCAAGACCACACTGGAAACCTACAGACAGTATCAAGTAAGATACATGTGCTGCACAGCCAACACCTCACCCCACCTCAGGCCCACCATTCCCATCTGTACCTTGCCAATGCCAGTGTATTCCTGTATGTTTGCCATTCATTAGCTGGGAGTAGGCTGGTACACATGGTGTTCAGTGTTTCGGACACTGCAAAATGACACATGTGTAGGCCATAGCTCTCAAGCATCTGCAAAAAGGCTGAACGTGGGGAGAGGGTGTCATCATGACATAACAGTACACTGCAGTAGGGATCCAAAAGATGCTATGAATGGCTGTATCTGCACACAATCAGGGTCAGGAACTGTGGCAGACATAACCCTGACTCCACAGCAATAGTGACGGCAGTGTGTGAACTCCAAGGGATGTGCACATGTGTTGACCTTGCAATCATGCAGAGTTGGGGGACATATGTAGGGCAGACTGACCAAATACTGGCAAATGCAGATGGCCCATGCTAGTATATCAATGTTAGGACTAGTGACTGCTGTAGTACACATAACAGTAGGTGCAACAAACCATCATGATAAGGTCATGCACACATATGCACCCACGAAGTGTATGCATCTCAGTCAGCATCAACACAACTAACACATTTGTTTGACACTGCATTTGATTGTACAAGTCATATGTCACATATCAAGTTCATGTAATGTTAACATATGCAGCAATGTGGTCCCATGGCATATCACGGAAGAGGGTGTCATATCAATATGGGGGATACACTCCCCATAGCCATGGTAGGGTTTGAAGGTTGTCAGTTTAATTGTATCGTATTGGCCATACATGCACCACTGATGATGAGATCTGTAAATCAGACATTAGGCATTCACAAATGACATCTGTCCACATATCATCCCAGGTATGTGTCAGACAAACACATAGGGGCTGTGAGCAGCAGAGCAGACATAACTGACACAGTAATACACATTCAGCAAAGGTGTGTACACCTGTGAGGTATGGTGCACAGTACATGCCAGGGTGCCAAACAGGTGCACAGCAATACTGTGTAAATGGGTGCAGTGTGTTCCAGGGGAAAGAGCATCACCTACTAACACAGCCCATACATCACACACATGCATACTGTTGCTAGCATGGATTGACTATAGCTGCACTGCATGCTGTTGAGTACCATATGTCAAGCATGTTGACAGATGGGTAATGGGAAGTCTGTGTGTAATATCTTCATGCAACCTCACCTGTAAGTGTGTGTGTGTGTGTGTGGGGGGGGGGGTTGGAGTGGGGAGATATTTTGTCTGTAAGTGCAATCTGGTGGAGTGGAGGGGGGGTTGATGTATGTAGGATGTGTGTGTGTATGTGTGTGTGTGTGTGTTTGTGCGTGTGTCCACGTATGCACATGTGTGATTGTGGGATTGTTCATACCTCTCGACTTCCCTTTGAAATCATGCAGTACATTGACATAGACAGACACATGAGACACCAGGAATACTTGTCTGGCATGTAATCTCAGGACAGCTGATAGTATAATAAGGTACATAGCATGGAAAATGCATTAGGAGGGAAACTAGACACCAGGTATACTGTTATAATTGCATTCAGCAGAAAGGTGAAAGAATACCCACATATGCAGCACTACAGGTGCATTGGGGAATTACTAGACAACACCAGTGAGTGTTTCCAAATATTACTGTTGTCCACATGCATCTACTGAGCAATAGATATGTAAGACACTCCAGTGCGTGACATTATTGAGTGACTGTAGTAGCTCCTAACATATGTGGTCCATGCTCACAATGTGTGGACAAACCCAGGGTGAACACTCAGTGACAACAATGAGTCTTTGTAAAACCGACTCCAGTCAAGTCAAAGAGGTAATGGGGTAACAGGTCATGTTTTGTGATCACTTATTTAGGTAATTAGAAGAATGATATGTTAATGATTAGTATTATGAGTGTAGGTTTCCAAGTCTGATGCAGGATGGGGAACTTAAGAGAATGAACTTGGTACAGTCTGTAAACTCAGGGACAGGTAAGTATTATGGTGGAATGTCAGTGTGTGTGTGTGTGTGTGTGTGTGTGTGTGTGTGTGTGTGTGTGTGTGTGTGTGTGTGTGTGTGTGTGTGTGTGTGTGTGTGTGTGTGTGTGTGTGTGTGTGTGTGTGAGAGTGTGCATGTGTGTACTGTTAAGCAATGACTTACAGATCTTAAAGTGCATTTCTTGTTTTCCCCTCACAGGTGGTGAGGTGGGTCAGGGTCCCTCCTGCAGGCAATCTGATGTTGGTGTCCATACAGACACTGAAAATTATGATAGATGTGTTGAGGCAGAGGCGGGGTTGTCAGAGGCCAAAAATTCTCCATCGTTTGACATCCCCCTGTTACCCACCGCATCCCCACACATAGTCACAGTGCCTATAGATACCTCATCACCATTAGCCATAGTAGAGGGACAGTTGGTGGTTGGTGGCAGTGCACAGGACAGTGTGGAATCTATGGCTGCTGTGTCTGGACACAGCAGCCATAGCTGGATGTCCGGCAGGATACCACATAGGCAGATGTACAGGGGTGCTCAGAGAGTTGCTGGTCATTGTGCCCCTGGCAGAAGTGCTACATCTGGTACCACTAGATGCATGTTTCAGGCTGTTATGGAGGCACAGGTACATATGGAATGGTACAACAGACAAGGTCTGAGGCTGCAGAGGACTACACTTTCAGCTCTAACTTTCAACAGCCGTGATCTTGCAGGTGCCCTCCATTATTTTACAGAGGTCATGGATAGACGGTGGGGTGATATGGTGGGACTCATAGACTGTGGATTGTCCGTGCCAGAGCATGTGGCAGCCACGTGGACATAGGCCAGCAACACCAACAGCTGGAGGTCGATGTGGACATGCAAGGACACCAAACTGCTCCTGTAGTGGCAGTACCAGCCCCAGCACTGTAGTGGGCACTGTCCACACCACAACAGGCCACCAAGCCACGATATGGTACTCTCCCTTGATGATAACATATGCCCTCTGGAACAAGGTCCTTCCTGGGACTGGCAAGGGCCATGTGCATGTGGCCTTGGCCAGTCCAATGAAGGACCTGGTTCAGGCGGACATATGTCATCATCAGGGGAGAGAACAATATCGTGGCTTGTACCTGGACATGCCCGTGGAACCCTGGCAGGAACAGTTCTCGTGTCCATGGCTGGAGGTGGAGAACTGCACACCCTGTCAGGTATGGTATGCAGCTGTCCAATAAACACCTGTATAGAGCAGCCACATGGCAGAACTGTGTGCATGTATACTCAATACAAACACACCTAGGGCAACCCCATACCTACACTCACCACATCACCATGGCCATATCAGTAATTAAAACTCCTCACTCACACACATGATGTCAAAAGTATGGCTCAGCCTAGGTCTCTGGCAAACCAACAACACACCCCGTGCATATGATGATACCTGTGCCACATCCCTGTCATCCATAACATCGATGCAGGGACAGGCTAATATGGTTCTGATGCACATGGTGACTGTACTACAGTGTACCAATGTACTGCTGTGTAACATGTTGTCAGTAGTAAAGTGCAATGCTTGCATGTCAGGAAGTGTAGCTGTACAGCCATGATGCATTATAGCTGTTATTAACACTGAGTGATTGTGGTCCCCATAATGTTATCCGTTTGTGTTGTAGGTGTCCATGTTTCAGTAGGATGATGGTCTGCAGTCATATCTGCACTGTGGTGACACCTTGGCTGTGCCATATCCTGGGTACAGGTGAACACATGTCACAGGTCTGTATAACAGTTGCTGCCTGTGCCACATGACTGATAGGTCAGGGTGGTGTATATAGGTGAGTGCATGGTAGCTGCTGTTAGCCCTTCTACAGTGGACAATGGTAGTTGTACTGGATGGTACACACCACATGTTTGTGTATAACACACACAGAGGCTTTGGTGTTGATGCACTACACAGAGAATACTGTATACATGGATGTATGTACCACTGCAAGGAACCCATTGTATCCTATGTAAATCCACCAAGGCAGACTACGCACAACAACAATTTGTGGAATAAGTAGTCTGCTAGTTTAATGTCATTGACGATGGTACCGGTAGGGTATATGTCCCCTTCCCCAATGTAGTGCAATCCTCAACTCAGTAAACATATGTGTGCTGGTGTGGGTGGCACAACCCTACCCTTTGGAGGGTGAGAGGTGCTGTAGATCCACAGATAGTGTGATAGACACCTACCTAACCTGTTAACATGATTTGTACAGTATTACGGCCAGTTACGCGGGGGAATACACTCAACAGTAACTGCAATGATGTTGGCTGTGTCTACAATAGCCACACCCAGCTATATATACCAACCCTAGTATTGCTGCACACCTATAGAGTGG